>NC_061496.1:25010649-25310649 GCF_022539355.2 Hippoglossus stenolepis | reverse complement strand
AATAGAACAGTCAACTAATCATGCTTGCCTGTACAGTATGCATTAACTGAAAGCATATGCTCATCAGCACACACACACACACACACACACACACACACACAGGGTGCAGATAAGGCCCTCCTGAAATACACAGACACACACAGACAGACAGAAAGCCCTGGGGTGGTGTACAGTGCGAGCTTGAGCATGGCTGTAAAAGGAAAGTGGAGGATGGGTGATGACTTTTATACGGAGGTGACATCAGTGTATTTCCTCAGTGTGCATTCTCACATGCCTGGGGAGGTTTCTAGTACAAGAGGGACCCTACAACTTTAATTGGGGCAATCGTTTAATGCGTAGTTGTCATTTGAACACTTTAATGCCTGTAGTTGTTTTGTTTTGAGAGGAAATGCGGCAGCGGTAAGTCATTTTGCTGCTGTCGTGGCCCATGAATGAAAAGGAAAAAAGTGATGCAGAAACAGCTCCACTGTAGCAAAGTGTAAAGTGAAACACCTCAGGGTGCAGCAGACCACTGTCAGGGTAATGACTTTCTGGGGAAACCACAACACAGCATGTATATGCAGCACCTAGCCTCCGTTTTACTCTCACGCTGCTCATTCTGCAGCACTCAGGCCGCCGCTGCCACTCCACTACCACTACTCACAAGTGATTTCTTTGATTAGTGTCTCACCATGAATATGACTTTAATACTGTAATTTAGGACCTGGACTCAATATATTTTAAAATCCTGAAATCATTTTTTTTAATTTGGCATACTATTAGTATTTACACTAGGTAAAGTGCTAGCTTCCCATGCAACAATCAACACGCAAACTACATTACCTGAGCTCAGAGCTGAGTTCAGTTAAGACGTAAAGACAGAAGTGATCTCATTTGAAAGGTATTCCCTACCTAGACTGTTTACAGGGATGACATAATCTGTTGAACTTTGCTTCACTTTGTGAGAATGTTTGGCTTATAAACCTGTGTCATTGGCTTGGTTTTCATGGTGCAAAAGGTGAGCCTTTATTTTTTTTTTATGTCTCTGCAGACCAAATAATAGTCAGCAGAAGTTACATCATGATTTTGGCACGAAGCTATTGCGTTTAAGATAAGACATTTAAAGTGACAGGTCTGTATTTATGGGAAATACACTTTACATCACATTACATATCATTTAGCTGATGCTTTTATCCAAAGCAACTTACAATAAGTGCATTCAACTGACTTGTTTTTCTTGGTGAGAGATGAGAAGATCAGTACTACTCTACTATCTGTATGCTAAATATGTAGTTTGAGCAAAACAGTGATTATTTTAGATTAGGATTACAAACAACTAGCCGGGCTCTGTTCCCAGTTGAAAATAATCTCACTGTAGCACCTCCAAAGATCACTAATTAACAGGTACATATATCTTTGTTAAATAGGTACACAAACAGAAATACTATCTAAAAATAATTTGTGGTTTTAGATGGAAGCTATAAAGTACCATATAGTATAATAGAAATACACAAGTGTACTATCTCTAAATTAAAGGAATAAGTGCATCGCTTGCATGAACAGGACTTTTTCACAGCAGACACTTTAAAGTGACACAGTAAATACTTTACTTTAATGCTGTCATGGCCTCCTGGGATACTCGTGCAGCATTAACACCTGCATACGAATGTGATCTGTATCTGGATGTCTTGTTTGTGTGAGGCAAAAAGTTATGTTGATGCAGGTGCAAATACGTGCACAATGCATAATGCATTGTGTAGTCTGAATACTTTGTCAAAAAAATAAATAAATACAAGCAAGCAGGTTTATGGGTCCCCTGACTACACCTCCTCCTGCTAACTACAAAGTTCTGGTAAAAGGAACAGATAGTAGCAGCAACATTCCCTGTAACACACCTTTTTAAAAACTAAATTGCATACTGTAGACTAGTAATTATGGGAAGAAAGTCAACTCTCCTTAGTACCAGGTCTGAAAGCAAAGGCCAGTGAATCAAATGTCTTTATACAAAATAATGTGCAGCCAGTCACAAATCACATATTAATACCGCGTGGTAACGGGGCCTTCTATAAAACAGCCATTCTTACAAGGTTGCCAATGTATTTTCAAAGTATTAAAACTTGTCTGTGTTTAAACATGCAGATTCTTGAAGTGATAAGTGAATGGAATGTAACAAAACTAGTTATGGAGGAATGACAATGTGCCATTTATTCTTTCTGATGTCTGTCCCAACCAACGCACGGAACTCTGATTTAGCCGAGAGGTGTAAGGTGACTTGTTCTTTCACGTGTGCTCACCTGGAGGGAAACAGTGGGAGTCGTAACCTGAAAAACTGGAATTCCTCTCAGAAAATATTGATTCATTTCTTTTTTCGCCATATGACAGTATAGTAGCTTTTTGCTTAGGCAAGGGGAAGTGATGAAACTGCCATCAAAAATGAGGTACACAGGAATGTATCAAAACTAAATTGTTGTTGTATAGCCTCTGTATGTAACCGCATTTTATTGTAAGGTTTTGTGAGATCATTCTAACCCTAACCCTATTCAGTCACACTGCGATACACAAATAACACATTATACAACACACGATTGGACAACATTTGGCAATTGGAGGGTTTTGACAGTAATTAGAGAATGAGAGCCGAAATCTGAGAGCAGACTTTCAGTGAGTGCACACAGGCAGCCTGAAACTCAATCTGAAGCACAAATGCAGGACATTGCAGTGTGTCTGAGTGCACACAAACTGAGCAGGAGCAGAGCAAATCTGCACGTGAGCAGTGTTTGTTTTGAGGGAAAACATTACAGACTGTGAAATGAAGAAATAATGCTCTCAGAATGAAAGGCCATGCTCAGGAAAGAAACTCCATAGTTTGGGGGGCTTTAATCTACTTGGTAGAAAGTGGAACACACATTTAGTGACAATCTGGCGAACATAGTGGAGCATTTAGTGGTTTAAAGAGCCTGACATGTCACTCAGGGGTTGGTGGGGATCAAAAACTGAGCAAAAAGAAAGTGAATATTGGACTTAGATTTGCTTTTTGGACAGAAACACATGCATGGCACAGTTTTTTTTCCCTTTTGGGATATATGCGTTCAGTTAGTCTGGAAATCCTCTCAGTAAGAAGTGCGCCAAACCCACACCTCCTTTGGTCACTTTTTTCAGTCATTGCACACATCAACTTATAACAGCCTTGGCCTTTAAAAATCCACAGCATCATTATACTATATCCACTTCAAAGGACATGTAATACTTCACTCCACCTCTGACATATTTAGTGCTTTGACAATGACAAGGTCTCAACAAAGCATGCCTGCATAATATGTCTTCATAAGGCCTTACAGCCATCGCTGACATACACAGCTATAATTTACCCTCTACTGAGGAGACTGGAATAGCATGGTTGGCTGTTTCTGTTAAGTGATTAAATTATTCAGTGCGGCAGAGATGGAGACACAGAAAAACAGATCTTGCATGAATGTGTGTGTGTGGGCTTTTCGTGTGGGTGTGTGAGGGGGAGAAGAAAAACAGGAAGAAATGACTTGTATCTTGTGTGTCTGTGAGTTGTGTGAGTGAGTAAGAGAGAGAGCAACATGGTGTGTTCTGCCTCATCAGACTGATAATACAAAGAGAGACTGGTCGGTTTGATATCTTCATCGATTCCCAGCTCACCGCGTTATACATTAACATTTACAACTGGGTATCCAGCTCAGACAGTTAAAGACTCTCCTGAGTGAAAGGGAGATGAAAATACAGAGAAGCGATCTTGAGGGGTGGAGGGGGAAACACCCACCAATAACAAAATCCCAGAGCGTGCAAACAAGCCAGAGTTATAAAACCGACCCTGTGTCAGCAGCAGTGATTTTAGCTGCTTAAAATGTTCCACTGAAGCTCAAAGCACAGATAATTCTCAATAACACAGAAGATAGATACTAAAATCTTGCAACTATTCTCACTGGAGGTTGTTGTATACAACTATTATAAACCAAGGAACTGTGGCAATTATTTAGTCATACTGGCAGCGTTGCTCCAGGGATGGCAGCATCAGTGGGTCCACAAATTTGGTTTGGATTTAAATGTCTCGACAAATATTGAGTGGATTGGAAAAAAAATTGGCTCATACTTCAATGTTCCCCACACGGCGAATATAAGAACTTGAGCAGACACAGACGGAGCACTGAAGCTGCCGGTGCTGCTGCTCTGGTAACATGCTGCACATGTGTTACACTGTGTTCACACACTTGGGTTCAACAGGCTCGGAGAATGGGTTAAGATGGACATAAAAAAAAGAGTCACGTGATTGATGGCATCAGGTACATCAGCAAACTTTCCAGTCAGAGCCGAGTCTGCTCATTACGACAACCCTATACCCCTCTTGTGAATCTACATACAGATGTACAGGTATTGTCTCCGTAGAATCAACACTGTAGGCTACACAAGTGGGCCTTCGCCATTGTTAGCATTACTGGTGCACTGGTGTGTCTATTTCAGGCTGCAATTACAAAGCCAAACACTAGTCAGCACTGTGCGTACGTACTTCAAAAAAAATTGTGACTCAAATGAAATGGATCAGGGAGTTAGAGCTATTAAATGTTGAAAATCAGTTTTACTGAAAGGACAGGAACCCATTTGAAAGAGGAGACATCAGGGGAAATGATGTGTATGAACACTGAACCGATTAAGGCTGAAGGTGAGGTACATCTGTGTGCTTGTTCAGCCAATGAGACATGGGCTGTGTCCCTAATGTCTAATCACTATGTAGTCCACTACTGTGGAGAGAATAAACTCCCTCATTCACTGGAAGAAACCTCTAGAACCAGAACCTCTGGAGTCAGAGCTGCAGGTACAGATAATAGTCTGTAGGTCGTATAGATTATATATACCCTATATAATTAAGTAGGGGCGAGTGAGTGAGTGGGTGATTTTGGACACAGCCGTGGTCATGATCTGAAGTGGACCACTCAGCTGCTGCAGGCTGCATTGTCAGGCTACATTACGGAGCAGAAAAGAAGCCAGACCCAACACTGCAATTTAAAGTACTTAACGTTAGCATTAAGACAAGATTTAAAAAGAAATATACAGACATATTTATATACAATATGAAGGCAAAACATAAATAGATATAGCTCACTACCATCCATTCTATCCATCCATTTTCTTCTGCTTATCCAGGACCAGGCTGTAATAGCAGTATGCTAAGCAAATGCTCGTATTGCTCTCCCACTGGGTATCCCCAGGGAACACAGTCAAAAGCTTACTCCAAGTCTACAAAACACACATAGACTGTATGGCTTAACAATTAGTCTGAGCCTCTTTTCCAGCACTATGAAGTAAACTGTCCCAAGGAGGCTGAGCAGTGTGACACTCTGACAGTTGGAGAACAATCTTTTTGAGGCCCAACAGTGTCAAGACCTTTGGGTCCATGACCTAAGGAGGAATTACCAAGATTGATCATAATGCACATTTTGATATTTAGTGATAAACTATTTTGATGGGTAGTTATCATCCTATGTCCAGTTTATCAACAATGGAATCTCTCAGCTGCATATAAAACAACAGCCAATGTTACATTGTGGTTTCAACCTTCTAAAGAGATCCCAGTTTACTCAGCAGCATCTGAATCTATTTTTAGGCCAAGTTGAACCTATACGTCGAGACGTGTTTGGACTTGCAAACTATGAGCTCAGCTCTGGCTGGGATATTTATAACAGGAACAAAAGTTACACATTTCTGCACTGACAGCATCTTCACTAAAATAGAATATGATGCAGCTACAAGAGCTTGTGTTTAAGTGGAGGGTGACACTTCTCCACCTGCTTGGTATCAAACCATGGCTTTAAAATGGTCACTCCCCAAAACATAATTAACAGAAAATGAAATTGGATGTGTCAGGAAAGGTGGAAGTATAAAAAAGACAATAACAGAACCTTAGGTATTCAGTGAACTTCACAGAGTGAGGACACACTGTAGCATTTTTTATGTTTAATCATTTATTTCCAATTATGCAGAATGGCCTATTGTATTTCAGAGTTTGTTAAATGTTTTATATTCTGATATCCCAAGGGCAACATTTATGCAGGGACAACATAAGAAAAACAAAAGTGAGGGTGCTCTTTGGGTGAAGCCAATGCCTAAGCTGAAATATATAAAAGCTAAAAGGTTCAGAATGAAGAGCACACAGAAAGATTTCTGAGGGAGGGAAGCAATGACCAAGAACCCTGGGGTGAATATCAAATAGTGTGTGGGAGCCGCTCAAATGTGTGGATCTCAATCCATGTAACAGAAGCCCATAAATATGTGGATTATGTAACACTGCTGGATTCATCTGTCCATTTAACAAAAGGCATTTTGCCTGTAGACTGTAGGTCTCTGTCCCATAGATGTTCCATACACTCTGTTCATACGTGGCATTAACATGCGTCGTCGTTGGTCTGATCACATTTGGACCGCTCTGAGTACATCAGTTCACAGCTGGCATTAGAATGTGTCTCCACATGTCATCAGTGTACACATGTGATTGGATCTCACATGGCCTCTCTATGTGCAGATAAGCGTGGACATCATTTTCATTTCTCCGCCGTAAATTAAAAGAAGAGTTCAAACCATAAAGCCTTTGTCTACTCTACCCAAACTAGCCACAGATATTTGACGCACTCAGATCATTATTTCTTATTACCTTTTTATGAATAAAAGCAATGTGTTTAACACTGTGTATAAAACAATAAACATATGTTATAAACTAAAACATTTTAGGAATATAAACATTTACGAAATTCACTAACAATACTAAACGTCTTGTTAGCTGCAGCGTAATCTTGTTAAACTGTTTTATGCCCGATGGATCCTCTTCTTGTGGTATTCTACAAACTACTGTCTGTGTCTTATCTTAAAACCCGGCTCCATTCATACTACTACATGTTCCATTGAAAACAACATTTTGAAACGAGAAGGATCTCTGTCCCTCCAAGAGTTTTGGCTCTATATCCGTTTTAATCCCCGCCCATACAAACATGCTTGAAAGTGCATATTACATGACCACTCACGTACCCATGCTTTAATAATAGCTCGTCTCCCAGGCATGTAAGGGGTTGCATCATTGTATTTTGCAGGATTTAACTGCACAACAGCAGTTAGTAAAGGGTCAGCAAGTCTTATAAATCGGTTCTATTTCTACACTGGTAGCCGAGGCCAGTGTCGCATGTTTCCTATCCGCAGCTGCCTGGGTTCGACTGCGGCCGCGGCCCTTTGCTGCATGTCCTCCCCCACTCTCTCTCTCTCTGCCCCCCCGCCCCCCTCTTCACAGCTAGCTCTCTATCCAAATATAATAAAGGCCGAAAAAGCCCTAAAAATATATATACAAGAAATAGAAATAGACGAATTACAAGGGCAAAAAAAATTTTAAGCAGTTTGACCTCGCAGGCAAGGTCATTTCACCAAAGGTGGCATTAAGCTCACTTTATTATTATCAGTCTTTTCCGTCTTTCTTCTCTTGTCTTACAGCCCATTATGTCCGTCTCTCTCTCTCTCGCGCGCTACTCAAATGGAATCATCCATCTCTACGAGAGAGAGGACGTGGGGGAGGGGTGGAGAGCGAGGGAGAGAGAGAGCTTATTGTAAACTGTAAGAGGTGTGCAGCAACTGGGACAGATTATGTCTGCGGAAACGAGGACTGCAGGATCCCACCCATCCCCCACACCACACAGACATCACACATATACACACACACACACACAGAAACACACGCACACACACTTGAGCTCATTTGTGCCTGGCTGGTCACCTCGCTGCAATAGATAGATTCCACCCCACCCCCATCCTCTGCTCAGTCATTCAGACCTGGGAGAGTCAATAACAAGCTGACATCATCATTGGTTTTGTAGGATACAGTGCTGCCTTTATTCTAGCAGCCATATGAGAGAGAGAGAGAGAGAGAGAGAGAGAGAGAGAGAGAGAGAGAGAGAGAGAGAGAGAGAGAGAGCAACATCTTCTGATGAGGCCAGGGGGCTGAGCGACCGAATGCAGGTCAGAGAGTGAAGGCAGAGAGAGGTGGACAGAGAGAGAGAGAGAGAGACAGACGGAGAGATGGCGGGGTGGGGGAGGGTAAAGCAGCATGGATGGCCTTCATGGTCTATCTGTATCAGTGACACTGACAAAGATGCATATCACACAAACACACACACACACACATACACGTACGCAGGAACCCCCGGCTATGTACACACATTCACAGACATACATGACTACATACACACATCTACACAACTATACTTTGGGGCTCACACAAAATCTCAAACACACACAGGTCAAAGTTACTTGAAAATAAACTATACACAAAGATGCGAAGCAGGGTAAATAGCTTGTCTGGCCCTATCAAAGTTCAGACATTTGTAAAGTTTGTAAAATGTTTTTGTGCGGTTAATCTGTACATAAGCAAAAATTTAAAACCATTAAGTCTGGCTGAATCACCCAACTGTAACACTCTGAAATGAGGAAATTGTGACTGCATGGCTTAATGTACCTCTTTACAACATTGGGATCTGTGGCTGTGCTGATGATGTGCTGCACTTTGTTGATAATTAACTCACTAGTCTGTCCAACCTCTGTCCTAATCATTGGCTCATCTCAGTCATTCCTAATCCTACCAGCAGACAGATAATTATCATATACTTAAAGATTAGAAGTTAAAGGAACTAGGTTGGAAACGACATGTGCTGCACAACAGTGAAACGTAGCGACTTAAACATTTCAAACAATAGACTTGTACCACAGCGCCTACTACAGTGTCACAGAGTAATAGCAACTTCTGCAGGGACAAGTGTGACAAGTATGTTGGCATGTGGACTCATGCTTTGCTGGTCTTCAGCCATGCTAATGGTTGCTAATATGCTAATGTTTAAATGGTACGTGTGCACCATGTAGATGTGAGCTCATTAGCCTTGCAGGTTTTTGGACATTAAATGAAAAAACAAAAAATGGACCTGATGGGGGAGCTGGAGAAAAAAAATCAGAGGATCATCATGGCCAATAGGTTTCATCTTGTGGAGACCCTGAATGTATGCATTATGTTGCATTGCATTGCAATCTGTCCAAGAGTTGCATGTACATCTGCACTGTACAGGGAATATTGATTTTGGTTTTGGTACCAAACCTGGCAACCTCATTGTAACAACAAGTCAAAGAATGAGTTGCAGTTGTACATTATTATTATATTATTTCGTACATTATTATGCTTTAGAGGGGCTGATATATGTGTTTTTATCATTGCTGTCCATGCATCCAGTGGTTATGCTAAGCTAGGCTAACTAGACCATGACTTGTTGCTGTAGTCAACACACAGACATGAGGTTCACTCTTCGAAAGTAAGCAAATATGTGACTTTACTTAAACTGCTTAACTGCTGTAAGTGTTTTACATTTATCAGTGTCTCAGCCATAACTCCCCTGCCCCCCTCCAGTTACACACAGACGTACACACACAAACCTGGCTTATGTGAACATGGACACACACACACCCTCACACACATGCAGCCTACACAACATTCCAATCAATTTTCCACACTCGGGCTCAGCATTCCAGTCTGATGCTGGTTGCTTTATACCCACTGCACACAGGAAACCGTGTGTGTGTGTGTGTGTGTGTGTGTGTGTGTGTGTGTGTGTGTGTGTGTGTGTGTGTGTGTGTAAAAAAAGCTTTAGATGTTGCTATGGCAGGGGGCCCCAGTGAAAGGCTCTCTCTGTCAGATCAGCTGCCTTGAGCTCAGCTTCTAATCCACGGCTGCAACAATCTGCTGTGTCCTCCCCAATCTGCACTCAAACCTCTGTTTGCTACAACCTGACTGACAACAGGCTGCAAAAGCTGGTGACCAGCCTACAGTAAGAGAGTTGTAATAAATAATGATTATCACATCACCTTTTTAAAAGGATCAGAAGATGGATTTCAATCAGGGTTTTGTATGGGTGTGTTTTCTAAAGAAGACACTAAGCACCAGATTACAAGTCTTTTTACAAAAATGCAGATCCAAAACCCTGATTAAAGAAAGTGAAGATAAAATGTGAATAAGCAGCATATTATGTGACATGATCCCAAGAAACAAGAACATCAATAAATGGTAAAGCTGCTGCTTTTTTTCTTGGCATTTGAGCAGTTACAGTAGTGGACGGAAAAAAAGCGAGCTCCCACAAACTGTCAACACTCCTTGTTACATTTATTTAGGGTTATGTGCCAGCCACAGCACCAACCAAAACATAACCATAAATAAATGTACCAGGGCCACTGACAGTTGTGGGAGTTCACTTTTGTTTTTGGCCAAGTGTATATTATAGAAATGCTGATGATCCCCCTTCAGGACAAATCTGTCATATAAACTGTCTTTAATACACCTCCATTGCAGTGTGTTATATACAACGCTTTTCGTGGAGTAAAAAAAAAAGAAATGCAGAGATGCGACTGCATTTAGTCTTATATTCAATATGTGCTACATTATGAAAAAAGTTTCACTGTCAAACGCTCAAGGTTTATAGCAAAGGTGTGTGAACGGATTGACCAAATGTTACAATTATTATAACTTGAAAACTACAAGAGGTATGCATGCCAGCAATAATAATAATACATTGATATGCCACTGTAAAATAAGATGTTTCTTCTGTGAGCATATGTGTAGAAGAGCATGTGTATCTGGAACTGAATTAGAGACCATTTCAATTATATATAATTATGTATATGTGCTTTCATTGTATTAACCATGCGTTGGCATTAGGCTAAAGACTAAATTTCCACGGATAAAAAAATAAATAAAATCAATATGGCCGGTCCACTACCTCCAACTTTTGGGAGTCTCCATGATGCTTTCAAAAGTGCGTTCCAATTTGAAGGTGCAGTTAAGCAGGCACGCTAGGCTAACTAGCTCACATGTTCCTAAAAGGAAGCTAGTTAGCTTAGCACAGGCAATGATTCCCACCAGACCTTACTTTTCTTAATGCTATTTTAGCACTAGCTAGCACTCACACCAATGGGCAGTCCTGTAACCACAGTACTCTGTGAGTTATCCCAGGGTCAAGATACCCAACAACCAGCATCGTTGGTCCTCAGCTACTTATCTACAGACATGCTGCAATAACAGCAGGACAGGGAGAAGTAAGCGCTGCACAAAGTAGAAATGATTAATACAGAGATTTAGTTTTTAAGGGATACCACCCTGCGTTCAGGCACTGAATGCTATGACTGCAGAAAAATTACAACATTTAAATGACCTCTTTTCAAATTTGTCCAAAGTACACAAGTCCAACAAGCACCCACATTTTTATTACATTTTTTTTAGCTACATATTTATTCATTTGATTTTACAATTATTTGATATCTTTTGTAAAGATGATCAATTTGGCACATGCATACATGCAGTTTACAGTAACATTGTGGCTGCTCAGCTTCGTCTGACACTATATTCATTACTGTTTGTTTGCATGAAACAGGGCAATCCATGTTGACCGAGTGGATGTGAGTGGTTGGGTCAAATGTCCAGGGTCTTAAATGTCATACACAATCAGACACTTACAGATATACTCCCACACCCAGAAAAAAGCAAACCAGACCAGCCTCATCCTCCACACCCACACAGCTCCGCCATGGCAGGGAACATGATGATTTGTCAGTCTGTGTGTTGTGGGCTACATGAAATTAAGGTAATTTCACGGCCTGGTGAAGCTGACATGTAGTTGTTTTCTCTCCTCACTGCTGAAGTGAAATATAAATGTTGGTGTTGATGCTGTTGTGAGACCACTCCCTAAAACCTACAACATCAAGTCAGCAGAGGGTTAGGGTCATTTCCTATGCTAATATTTTGGTGTTTCAGTTGTTCACAGAGACACAAAGAAATGAGGCTGTTTTAACGTCAATCAGTTAAATAGCAAATTAAAGGCTGTGTAATCATTTATTCTCGTCAGCAGGAACACACTTTAAATAAAATGAATACAAATACTTCTGTTTCCTGAGCTGATAAAAATGTTAACTGATAATAAAACTTGATTTGAGGACGTTAACTTAGGTACAGGGTTTTTCTCAGTGCTGATAAGTAGTACAATAAAAAGTTTACGTTATCAGCCCGACTGCACAACATCACTGCAGAGGTAAAGGCCACTGAGTGGAAAGAGGTTATCTAAGCTTTACACCTGTTGAGTCATGCTTTAGAGTCATAGCTGTAGCTTTGGTATGAAAATTGTCTCAAACTGTCACATTATCAAAGAACATAGAAACTCTTTCTAGGTTCAGTAACTCCTTGCATGAGCTGCTTTCAGACATGTATTAACCTCTGGATTATACCCTGAAATTGATATATATATCTGAATGAAAAAGAAGTGCCATACACAAAGAAGACACTGATGTCAGTGTCAACTTGGACAGACAGCCAGAGAGAGCTCCCAACCAGCATTAGCATTATGTCCTGCCTCCTGCCTGTTGCCTGCTGTGCTACCTCTAACCTGAACACGTAGATTTTTCAGCTGTGTCAGACCGCATCTGACCGGAGAATCTCCTGCTACGTTCTTGATATGTGAATAGCAAACTCCTAACAAAGTCCGTACCCATTTGTGCTGACATTTTCCAGATGTCTGAAAACGTTTGTGGTGCGTGTGACAATGACCAGTAGTACAGGAAATCTGCTGTGGATCAGGAAATGTACCGCTGTTCTCCTCTACTGTTTGAAACTGAATTTCATCAAAACATCGGCACTGCTGAAGTAAACAAACTTTAGCAACCACATCATTCGAAAACCCATCCCACTGAGCAATAGTATCCATGCACAGCAGGTCTACGGGTTTTTGAATTTCTCTCCATGCTCAAGTGTTAGGAGGGCGACACAAGACAAAAGGTGTAAAGAATCTTACTGTGCGTTTGGCTGCTCTGGTGTGAGCTGCAACTGCTAGCATCCAGCGAGCTGCAGAACGCTTGCCAGTTAAAGCAACAATAACCAAGATGAGAAGCGTGACTAAGGGTCAGTCGGGCTTATATGGTACATGTTGCTTCAGGTCCTTGTCAGGCGGTGAGGTGAAATACCTTGAGCGGGGACTGATTTGAATAACAGGTGTAGCAAATGTTGAACATTACGTAGTAGGTTAATAGCATGGGACTGGATTTGTCACAGTTGTCAGAGTGACATGCCATTTGACGACAGTTGTCAGGAAAGCAACAGAATCCCAACTGTTTACATCGCAAAGTAAACTACCAGAAATGTATGTTTAGACATATTTGTGGCCATTGCAACATAACAATGGATGACGTAGTTTTGCATTGTGGCAAGAGCTGAGTCATGTTTTGCACTGACAACCTCTTTTTTTGGCCGAGGCCTCTGTGTCAGAAATGTTAATGAAATGAATGAAGGGGGGGATGTCACACAGTAGTAATGTCTTAATGAGAAAATAATAATCTGTTGCAATATTAGAAAGCAATATTCATTAAGAGACAGAATATCAGAAGACCGCCAGACATACGAGCATGAAGTCAGAGAAATACACACACATACACCTAATTACAAGCCACAGATAAAAGATATCTTACACACACACACACACGCACACATACAAAGAGTGCCAAGTAATGGATACCTCAGCCAGGGCAGTGATAGCCCAGATGGCCTGCTTACAGCACTGACCTACATAGACCCAAAAAGACCAACTGGAAGAATTGAGCAATACACCGGATGTGTGTGTGTGTGTGTGTGTGTGTGTGTGTGTGTGTGTGTGTGTGTGTGTGTGTGTGTGTGTGTGTGTGTGTGTGTGTGTGTTTTCCTGGAGGGAGCAATTACACAACATTTATGAATAAATCTAAACTGAGTATTTTCAAAGCAATTTATTCCCTTGGGTATTTTTTGTTTCAGTGGCCAATTTAGCAGGAATTTATAACAGTGTTAAAAAGGTGAGAGTTATAATGATGCACTGCAGCACAACTTACTGAAGGATAGTCCCATTATGAAACTATTATCAAAAGCAATATTCCACATATTAGCAGTAATTAGCCTTTGCTCAGTGAGATTTAAACATGAACAGCCTGATGATGATGATGAGTCTCACCTCAGCTCTCAGATCCTTCCTTTACCATGGGCTACTATTTGACCTATATCATTTGACACTTAAAAATGCCAGCGCTGAAACCAGTGCTGCTACTGTTAAGAGGCTAGAATGTGTGACTTTGACATTTTCATTGTATTTTAGAAATTTTCTTCCACCATGACTTTGCACGACTTTCGCAACACCAGCCCCCAATTTTCACTTCTCACACTTGTGCTCTAGTGGAACCCAAAGGCATGTTCTTCAGACAGATGTCAAGGAAGCTGTACTCAAGATTATTCACACTTTTCTTGTTGGATGAGCACAACCCTTGCAGGGGTGCTAATGGTTTTAGTTTTTTGATTTTCAATCTGAGAAAAAGAAGAGAAAATGACTTGTTTCTCAACCTATATTGTCAGATTAAATCATGTTGCCAAGTTGTGCAATCTCATTTTATATTCTACGTATTTCAAACCAGGTTTAAACAGGTGTAGGTGTGTTTCTTCAGATATTAACCTCATAGCTTTGCCATTGTTTGCACATTCTCATCTTAAAATAAAGGTAATGTTCATTCTTGATACAAATAGTCGTCTGACCTTATATATAGATGATCAAAATTTTAACTCCAGCTGCAGTTATCAGATTTCTTTCTCCGTATGCTGAGAAAGAAAAGTGGGACATGTGGTTGAAAGCTGTGAAAGGTGTGAATTCCTGACAGAGATGTTTTATGCCTTACATGGCTCACTGCATAAAAACTAACAGAGCATAAAACACCTTAAAGCTGCAATGATCAATATATTTTTTATGTGTCATGTAAAATGTGTCGCTTGTGGGGACAAACTCACTAAGAAGAATTATTTACCTGATTCTGCCGTTCTGCTCAGCTCAATCGAGACTTCCAGCGTCTTTCAGCGCATTGTTTATCTGCCCTACAGGTAAATTAGCGATAAGCAAGTGAGCCTTGTAGAGAATGTAGTAACTAAAGCCAGATATTTCCTTCAATAACCACATGTAATATACACTGGATGACTGAAGACTGGAGTTTGATCTGTTAGGTGGCAAGACACACGACTCCAATTGGATGCATGTTTGGCATATTAACTTCATGAGGTGTAAAAACTATATGTGTGTGTTGTGTTTTAGCTTGTTGTGCTGACAATGACAATGTCTAACGCGTCTTCTCTAACAACTGTGTTTCTACTTTAATTAATTTTGTTATCTAACAGGACCTTATCAATCTGAATATGATCAGTGAAAAAAATGTACAATCAATTTGAACAGAAACAAACTCAGACTCAAAATAAGCATAACTCCCTTGAAAATTCAACACTTCATGACTATTCATAAGAACAATAATAAATTTTAGGTATAATGACATTTGAACGTAGCATTTAAGATTCCTTTTAACATAATTTTACGTTCAAATATCCATATCACTCTTCTTTGTACCATAAAACATTTGAATAACAGCTTGCTATTAGGACTGGGCGATAAAACAACATCAATAATTATCAAACTATAATTGCCATCAATGGCAATATAGTAAAAGTCCAATATACAGTATATCAATATAATGGTTATGTATTGTTTAAGCAGAGTGAGGAAATATAATTGACCTTAGATTTGTAAAATGTTTTGCTGTTTATCATGTGTTTGTCATTCTCTGTTCATAAAGAAGAGTTTAAAACCACAACCTTCACTCAGGAGCAAAAATCTGTCTTTGAAATAATAATTCTTAATAATTATCGATATCAACTGATATGCACATTTTTATCTTGATATATTTTTGGCCATATGGCCCAGGCCTTGCTTTCCATGCCCTTCACACACACACACACACACACACACACACACACACACACACACACACACACACACACACACACACACACACACACACACACACACACACACACACACACAATTGTTCCCCTGTAAACTGTCTGACAAATTTCATAATTAAGTAAACAGATATATATATATTCTCCTGCCTCGGAAGGGGTGCTTGGAGTAGCTGCACCTCGTTTATCCATGGTGCTGCAGCAAAACCTGGCCTACTTGGCCTCTGTAGTAGACTGGGGAAGGGGGAGTGGTGGGTAAAGACTCACCTATGAGTCGATCACCCAGTTTGTTACGCAACATCTGCCGTCCCCCTCGGGTAGTCCCCAAAAAATATTGCAATTATTATTGAAAGATATTTCAGAAAAAAATCCACCACGTTGAAGCATGTAAAGACGGAGGTGTCTTTAAATGCCTGCAGGCCAGGGAAATGCTTTTACTGGAGATCCAGCAGGCAGGAATGTTTGGCAGAACATGAACTGCCATAAAAGCCTTTCAAGGAAAAAAGGGAAAAAAACTCGCCCCTGCTATCCAAGCCTCACATTCTTTTGTCACAGATGGTTCTCCTTAGTGAGCACCTCACTCTGAATGTGGATTGGATGAAATTTCCAGAGAACCACGCTTTAAAAAAAGCTGTGGCTCATTTGGGGGAAACAAACGTCAGCTGCTTCTTTTCAGGCATTATGATTTGTGGCTTTTGTGGACTGCTGCACATGGAACATTTTTTTCTTTTCAACTTGCTTGCCTACTTCCCGCGGACGTCGTGAGCACTGCTTATGATTGGCCCCGACTGGGAAGAGCGCAGGGGGGCTCATTTATACTGTGCTCATTGGGCTATGAAACCATTTCAAATCCAAGGCCGTCATCAGAACTGTTATGTGATTTCATGTTCTAGTTCTAGATAACAGGAACAATCTGAGGGTACAAGCAACCACACCTACTGATGTCTCTGCTCGGCTGGAAACATTTGAAATTCTGCCAGCTTCACACTTTCCAATTTCCTTTAAACCAAACACCTTGTAAAAAAATGACTGAGACCAACAAGTATAGTTTTTATTGGCTGCAGCTGGTTGTAACTTGGAATGGTGGACTGGTTTCCCTCCCTAATGTTCTTAAGAAGTAAGAGGATACAAAGAAATAGCTGATAATTATCACCAGTCCAGACTGTGGTCTGCCCTCAGTTCTTTTTGTTGTGCCAGGTTTTCCATGCATGACAAACTCCTGACTCTCAGATGTCAACAATCTGTCTCCTCATACCCTGAAATCCTTGTATGCTGCAATCATTTCATCCAAACTCCTCCCAACACTTTCAACAGACCACACTGCAGTTAACAGAGACAATCTTTCTCTGAGTATTACAGTACTGGCCGCTACCCAAGTTAAGCTGGCATTGTTCCCGCTTGGCCAAGCAAACCAAACTTATGAAACACAGCAAGAGGGCAGGGTGGGACGGGATGGAGGAACGACCGGCTCCTCCATCCTTTTGCTGGGAAATGAAGAAGAATGGGAGATAAAGAAAGCCCAGGCATGCCAAGAAAAGACTGCTGTTGAGTTTTTGTTTCATCACAGCAGCTGACTGACTATAAAGTGGACAAATAGCACCAAGCTCCTCGTTCACCCAGATTTATATGATTCGGTGCAAAGGCAGACAAAAGGGGATGTGTGCGGCAGGAGTTGCTCAGTGACATACCCAGGCCAGAGAAAAATGAGATTTCTTCCTGTTGTGATGTTTTCTGTCACATGCACAGTATTTATCGGATTTCTGTCGCAATTCCCTGCTTTAACCCTTGTTCAAGAAAACAGACAGTCTGAATTTATAATGTCGATAATGGATGCTCCATAATCCAGATCCATATTGGCTGCGTGTCTGTATGGATCAATGGATAAAGGAAACATGTGCACAAGGGTTTTAAAGTAGCTTTCGAATTACGTTAAAATATGTCAATAATTGCATTATTATACATTGTAACTCCCAAGCTCTGTCAGAGTATTAACTTAGACAACTAATGTTTCTGCACATATTTCTCTTATCATGAGGGAGAGTGCTGTGAATGAAAAAGAAACCCAAACTTTACCGTATTTACAATGTATAATGACGACTATATTACTTAAATGTACAAGAAATAAAAAATCAACACAATTTACCTTTGCAAATGAGAAGCTGAAATAAAATGCATCATTTCTAAATTTTGTACAGTAGTTTTGCTGACACAGCCTTTCTCACTCTAGTATGACCAGTATCTTATCTACTTTCTGCTTCCACAAACGTCTGTCTGTATGTGGAATGCATATCTCGCAAACTGTTGGCCTCATCGACTCCAGTTACCCAGGGAAGTGCGATTTGGACACGTGATACGTTCAGTATTAATAAAATGTGAATAAACAGGTGACCAGCACTCAGTCAGTGGGGACGGTGGAGTGTGCCTTCAGTCTGTGGACCGAGTTGGACACGTCCTCTTATACATTTTGATTCTTTTATTTTATTTGTATTTACCATATGAGACACAGACATTCATCAGTGATCTCTGTCATGGCAACAACATTCATACAATTTCTTCCTCTTTATCAATTTATATTCACACAAAGTCCAGCACATAAACAATAATAAGTGACAGTATATTGTAGAACTGTTTGAGGAGGACTCACTAATGACAAGGGAGTAATTCTGAAGTAGGTCTGGAGCATTAACACAGAACAAGTAAACATCCCATTCCAAACAGGCAGGTTTACAGAGGGCACCAGTTTTTGCTGATGCTAGCAAACTTTACAGATATTGTCGACAAAGATCCGTTGAAGTCGGTCAAAGATTTCAGTGGTATTATCACCGAAGTAAAACAGAAAGAAAGGTATTTTCCTGCTTGTTATGAGAACTGACCTGTGACCAGAAACACTTCCTATTTAACTTAATGTCAACCATTTTATTTGATTCTTTGAGTGTCAATTTGATCCAGGATATAGTGCCCTCAATAACTCACACAATAGAGAAAAAATAGTAGCATCCATAATAGGAACACTTGGCTACTTTTTGCTGCTAACCTCACACTGCAGTGTGTCACATTTGATGGAGCAAAGATCACTGTAATATGATGGGTAATGCACCTGCCAGTGGCGATGCGCAATGATTATGATGTATAATCTCAATACTGCTTTCAACAGAGTAAACTATAGAGTTTCTATTATGCAGGTGCGGGTGAATGAAAGTGACTGAGTGAGTGATTTGCTCTGGATTACTCTAAAATGATGCCTATGAATCACAATGAATGCTGGTCCTTCAGCACATGAGCCAAAAAGGTTTGTTTTTTGTCGTCCATGTTTGTTTCACCTCCATGTTGTGCAGCCCTAGCTTCTTTGTCCTTGGCCTTGCCTGGTTGAACCACAGTCTTAACATTGAGATGATGGGGCATACATAAAAATAGCTTTTAGTTGCTCTCGAAAAAAAATATATAAAAAAATGTATATATATAATATATATTTAATCACTTACAGAGGAGTACTTAACTGCCCAACCCAGGCTTAAAGCATCATGTACAGTCAAAGTGCCAAATGAAAACCCGAGGCTCTCTTTAAACGTTGCCTCCAAAAACAGATCTGAAATTACATGCTAATCTCCCCAGTGCTCAGTAAATGATGAGCTGTTACATTCTTTGTTATGTCAAAGAATCTGGAGCTCTCTGGAGATCCTGAAGGTCTGTGTTGAAACCCGGGTCGCTTTGCCTCATTAATAATGTTAGGATGCTGCAGAGAGGTGAGTGAAGTGAGGCAGAGAGACAAAGAGAGAGAAATGAAAGGGTGAGAGAGGGCAGGTTGGATGAGATGGAGGAAAATGTTAATTTGGTCAAAGATAAAAACCATGCACACAGGGGATGTGAGGCATCTCAGTCACTGGCACCAATTCAACATTCACACACATTTACACACACACACGCGCACGCGCACGCGCACACACACACACACACACACACAGACATGCACGCACACACCGAGCTGTGAAAACAATACCCTGCTTCCGGCTAAGCCAGCGCTGAGGGTGATGATGCAGAAGCCGAAGCCAAATGTGTGAATATGTGAAGTGAAACATATTCAAGCTGGAATCAAAAAGCTCACCTCTGTGTCGACTCCTGTCTGTGTCATGGCACAGGTCCATTGTGGCGAATTGAATTGAAGAGTCAACTCATCTGGGGCTGACAAGTGTTATTCAACCATCTAGTGACCATCATTTCAGCTAAATGCATGTGTCAGTACTAACAGCTTAAAGCAGCACACAGCAGTTTATGACAATCACAGACGGGGTTTAACAGCTCGGAAAGGTTATGATGGCAGCAACTATTATGTCTTTTGTCATGATGGTCAGAGGGTTAACAGCAGAAACATGTCATTCATTCGTACAAAGTGAGCAGCACAGTGCCTGGGTGGCTGATGTCATGCTGCAACCAGAGTTGAGCCTAATTCTACTTATTTGTGTTGTTCTGTGATGTGACCCAAGCTGCACAAATTCAGATGTTCCATTCCTGTTTTTATGCCGGTGCACTTCGCTCATTATGTGTGTGTCTCCTCTTTTTTGCTGCAGTGTCTTGAAATTATGTTTCTTGTTTTTTCCCTGAAGAGAGGGGAGGTCCATTGAACAAGCCCTGTGGCTTTCTGATCGCTCCTAACACATTATTTTATTTCTGTTTTTTCATTTATCCGGATTCTGTGGGCTTCCGTGTGAAACACAGTACAGCCGTCTGCAGGTTTTGTTTTTTCCAACACCGGTCTCAATTTGATGTGAATGCAGCTTTAGTCTTACTTTTTTCTGTTTAGTTACAGTTATTTATGTCTGAAAAGCTTCATTTGTTCATCCAGTGACTGATTTAATTGAATTTTGTACAGCTAAGTAGGCAAGAGGAGGAAGACAGAAAAACAGTACCATTAGTAAGGGCAAGCAACATCTAAAATAAAAGGCTGGGATTGAGCAACTTGATTAAAAATCTTTATTATATGTGGTTCATTATAAATAATCAATAATCACCTTTCATCTCCCAGATTTATATCAGTCGCGTTTTAGAACCCAGGATGCGTCATGAGATAACACTTACACAACAGGACTAGGTGTTAGAAAAATACATGACAGTCTATCACATAACATGTTGAACAGAATATTCAATTAAATGTATTTGTATAGCACCAAATCAATACAGACATTATCTCAAGACACTTTGAGATAAATGGAAGGTCAAGACATGACAATATTATAGAGAAATCAAACAGTTCTCACAACAGAAAACACTTGGCGACGGTGGAGAGAAAAGAAGACTGTGGCCGGCTGTGGCCCAGGACGTAGAGTGGGTTGTTCACTAACCAGCAGGTCCCAGTCTCCCCGTGCCATGTGCCGAAGTGTCCTTGGACAAGATACTAAACCCCAAGTTGGCCCTGATGGCTGTGCCAGCAGTGTATGAGTGATTGTGATAGATAAAGTGCTGCACTTGGATTGCCTGAATGAATCTGCATGTGATGGGTGAATGGCAAAAACTGTACTGTGAAGAGCTGAGTGGTCATTAAGACTAGAAAAGAGCTATATATATATATTCCCTCACCATATCTATATGGGGTTCCACCTTTTGGGTTGATTAGTATTTTTGCTAATGAACAATAATCTGAGTAATATGTAAATATAACCATTGGGGTTATATGAGTTTGTTGAAGGGATAAGAACCAGATTCAAGTAGTAAATTAAACACTGATGTTTGTCAGCAGGAGAGCTTCAATAATCTTATTTCAAAAATATTATATGGCTTTTCCTTGGCCTCCACATGTGGCATCTATATTTTTGCCTTTTTATTATTATTTTCATTAAATCTCAAACTGTTTTTCTCTAACACTGGTTTATAGAACTCCACATTCAGACCCAAAGTGCATGGGCTGTTATTCGAGGACCTGAGAGCTCTTTTGTAGCTCAAGTGTTTGCTGAATCAGGAAGTTAATTTCTAATTACAGGTATATCTTGTTAGTCAGTGCATGTTTATTGCTCAACTGATTTGTTTGATCATTTGAGATTTTTGATATTTGACATCAGCCTATATTTAATTATGGGTTATTCAAAAAGGGAAAATAGGTCAGACATCAGGTACTTTTTCAAGATCAGTATGAGTAACAGCAATTTGTAATCAATTAGCCAAATCCATGTGAACTGTGTCACTTACACCATGCAAGAGAATATCAAGTAATTTGTACAGATACTTATTACCACATACTTAAGATGTGACCTTAGCCAGAGTATAATCCTCTAATTTGCATGTGAATGTCACGTGTGGTTTCTTCAGGACAACCCTGGTTCCTGCAGCTGTAGGCTACATCCAGACTAATATGTTTTAGTTTGGAAACAGTGTTTCTGTGCAGGAGAAACAGTGTTTCTGTGCAGGAGAGTATCAGTACCGTATCAGTATTAGTTCCATATCAGGTTTGTACCCCGTCAATACTAACACGCCCTCACGTACACGGGGCATGCACATGCAGCTGTAATAGCTCCTGTCCCTCACTTGTAGCTTAAAATTTAAGCTGCACCACTGCTGTTAGCAAAGACAACTATCCATGTTGCATTCTACAGGTTCTGGTAGCCGAGTCTAAATGAAGCTCAGCATAAGTTCAGTCAGGACGACCCCCATTCAATCAATTTCAAATCCCTCACCTTATTCTTATTGATCAGCTGATTATGGGCATTTCTAAATGGCCAATCAGATTCTGCCACAGTCTCTTCCAGCCAATCATGCGGCTGCTGTGGATAGTGGTGGTGGACCATGATCAAGGTGGCAGCTGATGGTGGATCACGATGGTGGATCTAAATAGTGTCAGTGGATCATGACAATGGATTGTGGATTATGGTACTCTTCAATACTGATAATAACTCCTCAATTCATTTACTTTCCATTATGTTACAAACTGTTGTAAATACTCCCTGTTCCCCTGTTAATAGTTTTTTTTGGTAGTTTTTCCTTACTCTTGTTGAGGGTTAAGCGCAGAGGATGACTCACCTTGTTAAGCCCAATGAGACAAATTGTGATTTGTGAATATAGGCTATACAACAACAATTTCATTGATTGACGGATTGAACCACCAGCAGTGTCTAGACCCCGGGGGGAATTCCTGTAGGACGTTTGGCTTCACCCTCATCTAATCCCGATGACATCACAAAAGACTATAACATTCACATCACTTTCTGTGCCCATGTCAATAAATATTGTTAAAACGTTGAATCGAAGTCTCTCCTGATTGAATACCAGTTATTTTACTGCAGAGGAGTGTCGTGTCATAGGAGCCTGATGGATCAGCGGAGGCTACGTCGTGACCGAAAAGACCCAATGAGAGTGTCTACATTATAGTTTCCAAATATCTCAGTTTCTGTCCCGGAATAGTTTTCAAACAAAGACATAGTAATGTGTAGACCAGATGTAGGTGGAGCAGTCAGTCTCAGGTGAGGTGCAGCTCAGGGACAACTGACCTCTGACCTCCCCACTGACATAGCTTTCAGTGACCTGTTATACTTTATTTCCCTTCATCAGTTTTAACATCACGTTATTATGAATGTCAAATTTATTTTTGGCAGGGCACCCCCACCCCCTCTCTGTTCGCACCGTATCTCTCCTGCACCACCCGTCTCTCTCTCACACACTTCTCTAAGCAAATAGGCTGCCCTGACAGGCTGCCTGTTTTCAGAAGTCAGGCAGAGAAGAGCTTAACTCCAGGGAGCTCTGGATATCAAAGTATTTACACACACATACACACACACACACACACACACACACACACACACACACACACACACACACAATATTTGAAATTTGTAAGGGTGAATTAGGAGAAATCTCCATGGGTGTTTCAGTTACCCCCTTCTCTCTTCTCTTTGACAAGAGAATCCCTTTGTGTATGCACTGCACTGACAGCCTTTTAGAACAGCATGTGTGTGTGCGTGTGTAGGTTGAATACGTGCGACTTACTGAGATGTCCCACATTCCCTGTGTGCATCATTCTTAGCTTTATCCAAATCAACATTTTTGTCCATGCTCATCCAACCTGCTTTCTGCTTCTCTTTGTCTCTCTCCCATCCTCCCCTCACCTCCACATTAGTAATGAGGGGCCAAGATTATCCAGGCCAAATAGCAGAATTACCCCCTTCTCCTGTCTCAAAAAAAAACAGTGTTGATTATTACTATTATTATTATTCTTGTTATTTACAGTTTTCCTTATAGACTCACAATTGCTTCAGTGTATTTTGCTAATGACCAAATGTAAATTCAGCCATAATTGATTGGAGGTTGATCAAATTGCTTTTGTGTGGCTTCTGACAAACTAGACTAACTGAGGGAAATCTACATTTTCTTTCATACAATTATTATAATATTATACTTTTTATATATGTATTGTCGACTAAAACGCACACATAAGACAACATCATTGTTCCTTCTTATTGTGTCAGGAATACAAATGCATTGAATCTGTGAAATCGCCAGAACAAATTGGACCATCGTGTGATTTTTGTTGATTTGCTGCACCACCAGAGCATACGCGCTGTGTTTGTGTAAGAGGCAGGCCATTATTACGTGTCTTTGTGTCTGAAAACGTGTGTGTGAATGTGTGTGTGTGGCAATAGGCTGCCTAGATACAGCTGAGCCAATACCAGACATATTCTGAGTTTCCTTGGCAACACTATAGCAACCTTTGCTGTGAATGGGGTGCTATTTCTAGGAGAATCAAAAGGAGGAAAACATGTATACAGTATACAATATATACACAGCTCACTTCTGTTTTTCCTCTTACCACATCTGCTCCAGGTCCATTTTACAAACAGTTATGTGGACAACAATGAAACAATGAACTTGTTTTACAACCTTGGGTGCATTGCCTTACCTCATTTTACTGCCTTTGTTACCTTGAAGCCTACAGTGAGTTTGATGAATTGAACAGTTATAGTGTTTGAGGCCTTCTCTACACTTATGTGACCTTTTTTTTAAAACATATATCTTTCCCTCCGTTTAAAAATAAATCTCCATCCAGATGAAAACACAAAAATGACAACAAACTCAAACAAGCATGCCAGGCAGGTAGGTGGCGATAAAGTCTACATCAATGATCCACTAAATATCGGAGAAGAACATTGTGAGCCAGCTCAGTAAGGTTTTTCTCCTGTAAACTGCCATTGTTGTTGTTGTGGTTTCTGCCGCATGCTCATTACATAAAGAAACAGTGGGCATGCGCAAAGTAACTTGTGTTGTCATTGTTTCCCAAAGTTTTTGAAAATCTGCATTTTGAAAGGCATTTGTAAAACTCCCGCTTGTGAGTGGACGAGAGGCTAAGTTGTTTTTAAGCTAAATATATGCATTAATGTGGACTGGGGCTGAAACTGAAACGTGGACAATCATTACAGACAGAGAAAATGCAAAGTTAGAATCTTTAATTAACCAAGTAAAGCAACGTGGACTTACATATCTGTTTACATGCTCTACAGGTGCTTGAAGGATTTGTGGTCTACTTGGCAGTTTACATTAGGATGTGGTCTGGGTTCCTTCAGTGTTTAACGTTTACAGTTTTTAGGCAAACCTTTCCATATGAGCTCGTTAGCTTCACGCCCCCATGCTGTTGTTTCGTATTTAACCGACAGGAAGGATGAAGGGAAGGAAACAGGATACAACCGTCAGCAAATGAGAGGCTTATCTCCTCGCTCCACATCTGTTGAGTAATCTGTGGTCAAAACTGCAACAACACCAACAAGCCACAAGCTGCTTGAGATTAACACAGACGATAGAGACAAGTGTTCATATTTAACTGAGCTTAATTAGACCAGAGATCTAACAGGAAAATCCTAAAAGGTTTTAGCATTAGTAGCATCTTGTGCGATGCTAGTAGCATGGCTGTATGGTGGACAGTTCAAAAATGTGGTTTAGCCATCAATTTCTCCCTCAGCCTGAGATGTGACCATCTTTTAATGTAATGTAATCCATGAATCACCATGTTGATTAAAGAAAAGCAAAAAATTTAAAACTTAAGTAGGTTATCGTTAGGTACATTCACAAGGCAAAAAAGGGTTTTGTGTGGTCACAGTGACCTTGATCTTTGACCATAAACCACCAACGTCTAATTAGTTCATCCTAAAGTCCAAATGAATGTTTGTACCAAATTTGAAAAAATTCCCTCAAGGTGTTCTTAAGATATAACAAGACTGGACTGGCCATTTGGCTATTGCCCTTTGCAGAGGCATACAATCACATCATGGGCACGTTCTAAGACAATATAGTTAGATGTCATCAATACAATCATAAAACAATGCAACACCAATGAAGGCATATCAGCAATAAAATAATATAATTAACAACACAAAGTTAATAATCACACTATTGTTATTGGTTCATATCATTGGGGCTGACATCTACTTCCAAATATAGCGACAAAGTGTTTCAGCGGTTTTTCAGAAAGTGGAAGTGGTTGTTGTTGAAATAAGAGTTTGGACTGAACCTGGTGGATTTGTACTGAACGCCAAACTGCTGTAATCACCACTCAGCCCTGTTTTGTTAGAAGTAAACTTAATGTTGCCTTAATGTTTGATACATTTATGTACTGACTAAATCTTGCACCTCTACTTTTGCTGTTACTATTACTTCCTACTGTTTCCGCTACCAATGCCACTAGTGTTTCTGTTTCTGTCACTAGTGATTGCTACTTCTACAACTCAAATGAACTGGCATGCATGGATAATTAAGTATTTTCCTCAGAAAGGTGATCTGTCCATGTATCGTTCTCGGTTTGTGCAGCGTGCTATAGTTGGTAAACCGATAAGATGCCAGTTTGCATATTTGGAGAGCAGAAAGTTTGGGAGTGAATGACAGTGAAAACAAATATGAGCTGGACGCAACGAAAAGCAGCCACATTATATTCTGAGTTGCTGACAGGAAGCTTTAGCAGGGAGAAATAATTGTGTATAATTGTATGTGTGAGTGTTTGAGTGAGAGACTGAGTGAGTGGAAAAGCAAGAGAGATGTGGAGGATGGCCAAATCAGCACTATCTAATTTCAGTCCCAGCTGACCCTGCGGCACCGAAAATGACGAAAGAACTAACAATCGGCTGCTCTGCTGGGAGACAGGAGGGAGAAAAGATGATATTTATTCTAAATTGCACCATCCTACTTGGTTATTATGTACATGGACATGAAACCTGACAAGCTGTTCAGCCAAAGGTAACATCTCCCAGCATTTAGAGGGGGCTTTTATTAATTGTTCAATCTGTTCATGCATATTGCAGTCTGGGGGGCATACTTAAAGGAGCTGTATGGACGTTTTTGCCATCGCTATATAGCTTACATTAGCATTAACAGCTGTTTACTCACAATCCATCCATCCTCTTTCTCTTTGGTTGGTTCATAGTGGCAGTAGGCTGGGCAGAGTATTTCATATGTCCCTCTTCTGATCCCGAGCAGTACCCAGGCCAGATGTAGAAGACACCAATGAAGAGCCTTTGGTGCTAAGGGCCAACGTTTGTGTCGATGTAACTGGTTTGTATTTATTTAGCGCTTTTCTAGTCTTGATGACCACTCAAAGCGCTACAGTTTTTAGCAATTCACCCATTCACACACATCCATCCATTCGTATAAGAAGGATAGTCCCGAAGCCACAGCCGCCCCTTTGTGCAGTAAACAAAAACATGTGATCTTTGCAGCAGAATTAACATGTCACATCCTGCCTCTGCCTGCTGCACCACCCGTCATCTGAACCCTCTGGAGATTTTTGTGTTGTTGTGAACTTGTGGAGAATCTCCTGCTGCGTTGTTATTGTGTGAAAGACAAACTCCGGAGAACCCAATTGTGCGGATATTCTCTGTAATTAATGTCTGAAAATGGCAGTAGATTTACCGGTAAGTTGAAAGCATTTGTTCCGCTTCGGTTGCCTGTTTATAGCAATGTCATGGCACAACGTTTGCATTACTTATTGCACTGAAGAGGCATGTCAGCCAAGACAACCTAATAATGTCCAGAGCTTTCAACATCTCAGGGTGAATCGTATCCACACACTGCATCTTGTTAGCTTCTTGACTACTTCAGTGATCAGGGTCCCTGATCACACATCCCAGAATCAGTGATATGTGTGAGGGTTTCCCCTGAGTCTTCAGACACTGCCTCGTCCACAGAGCATGTATTGAACGGGCTCAGCAGCTACTCAGAGAAGTCTTTACACTTTCACTTTATGGTAGTAAGTCACTGTAGCAAACAGAGCAACATAATCCATGTCTCCATGTTGTTTGGAGATAAATGCAATATTTACTCTGTTGTGGTCTTAACCAGCTCCTGAGAAAAAATAACTGGCAATGGAGATGAAACAACACTGCAGGAAAGAAAGCCCTGACCAGTATAATCTTTTCAGATACTAGACTTTGCACTTCACTCAGCAATAAATCAATCTTTTGACAAAATACCCTAGTTTTTTTAACAACAAAAACCAGAGAGAGCTACCTACTTCGTACTTGAATTGTTGGAGGACGAGGCCTCTGGCACTAGATCCATCAGTTAGTCCGTCAGCAATTCCAAAAAAATTTCTTCCAGGACAAAATCTATCAAGAGCTATACTTTACCGAGTACCGTGATATCATGCTGTACCACAGAGGATGATGCCTTATGATTTTTTTTGGACCACTTTTCACTTTGCATTATTGTCAAGACAGCATTTCTCTTCCACCAATTGAATTTTCTGTTAATTTGGAAATGGGATCATTCATGGTCACCAGAGGATGAATCTTAAAGTTTTGGATGAGCCTTACAACACTTACATACTTGTATGCTGAATGGAACAAAATGTACCCATTCTGAGATACTGAACCTTCTTCTTCAGCACCACTTTAAATTCAAAATGTCAACATACCTCATCTTCTATTTGAAAATGTAAACTGCCATGAAATTTGTCATGGACATTTAAAATTCAACAAGTGCACTCTTTTTAATTGAAAAACCTTTTCTCTTGTGTTACCCTCAGGACAAACAGCTGAAACAAATTGTTTGTTTCAGCTGTTTTTTTTAACGTATTATGAAGTTTAAAAAAAAATCATTAACAACGACTGATGAAATATTTCGGTGAAAATTAAAGGCTACCAAGTCTTTGTGAGAATAGATGCTATGCACGTCACTGGATCCAATTAGCTCCAGTTATATGTTCTCCAATTATTCAGAGAAAGACTGAAATACATCACAGGCTCATGTAGACTCTGATCTGCACAACACCGCAGCAGAGACGAGGCTCTCTGAGGTAGAAATTACACGTCGACTTGCATCATTATAAAAGAGAAAGAAAAGCACAAAGAACCTGCGCAAACTCCATCACAGTTAGCTAGTACTGCAGTCAAATCTCCATTTCCTCCAATAATGAGCAAGTACTCTCTGTTGACGAGAATGAAATCAAATGAAAAGCAAGATGACACATGACAAAGATGAAGTGTTATATTAATTATGGCTGGCTTATTTAGATGTTTTTATGTAATAATAATAATAATAATAACAATAATAATAATAATAAAAAAATAAAAAATAAAAATATAATAATAATAATAAATCTGTGTGTTCTGTGACAAACCCGCAGAAAATGATCTTCCAACCCATTATTGTGTCTTTCAGCTCATTGTATTGGTTTTACGGCTGAAAACGTACCATTTTGGCCCCATTCTCTGGACCCAGCAGGTAAAAAGACGGTTGATAAATGATCTACCTGCCAGGTGAATACAGTTGGTGAAGACCAAAGCAGAGGTAAAAGGAGAGTGGTTGCTGGTCTTACATTTATACTTCAAATAAACTGCCCTCAGTTGGAAAAAGTATGTTTAAGGGATAATTCAACCAAAAATGCAGATTTGGCTGCAACGCTGTTTACCACATTTACTCCAAAAGTGTTTTGTGGACACAAACACATTTTGAACGCATATTTAGTTATTAGCATTCTCAAATATCAACCTCACACAAG
The DNA here is from genome assembly GCF_022539355.2 of Hippoglossus stenolepis. NCBI lineage: Eukaryota > Metazoa > Chordata > Actinopteri > Pleuronectiformes > Pleuronectidae > Hippoglossus > Hippoglossus stenolepis. The sequence continues at coordinate 25,280,839 of NC_061496.1, read as the reverse complement.
TAAAACGCCCTTAGCCTTAACAACTGGGCAGTAACAGTGTACTGTAACTGAGAATTTGAAATGTTGTCATATAGTAAAAATGTTTTTTACTAGTTTTCAAATCTTCAAATCCTGATATTCATTTATAAAATATTATATGAACATGTTTCCACTATAAAAAAAACAATAAGTTATTAATACGGTCAAAACCTGCTCATATATATCTTGAAAGAACTGCAAATGTACTGATAAACAAACCAGAACTTCAGGAGGAGTCTCCACAAATGCTTTTTGGAAAAACTGAACCACTAATTCTTGTCACATTTTCTAACTTTAAAAAGTCCAGTGTTGCAACACTACTCATCTGATTCTGATTAAACTTTGACAGATGATTGATCCAGTTGCTCATTTCCAGAGAGGCTCCAAAGGGACAATTGTCCATTATGCTGCACATGGGCATTTGTAAAACATTCACTCATAACATTTTACTGCCAGTTGAACTCATTTAAATTAAGAATTCAATGTTTCCCCAGAAATGTATTTTTGGCAAAGAACATATTGGCTTCATTTACAGTAACAATAAAGTACCAGATCACCATTTTGCTTATGCAACAGCCCACTGTGGCGTACAGGTCTTGGCAGCTTGTTTCCTTTACACTCATCTGGGCTCCTCCTACAGCACTTCCTCCCTTTTCTGTGCTCCTCCGCTTTCTTTAGCTCTTCCTATATTTATTTTTTGAGAGAGGGAGCGGCTGAAGGAGAGAAAGGAAGACAGGGATTAAGGAAAAAAGACAGAGAGAGAGAGAGAGAGAGCGTTTGTAAACGTAGACAGATGGTAAATACTTCCCTCCTGTAGGGAGCCATGTCAGATAGCAGAGCACTGCTGCACTCTGCATGACAAGACGAGGCAAGCAGACTGTGTGTGTGTGTGTGTGTGTGTGTGTGTGTGTGTGTGTGTGTGTGCGTGCGTGCGTGTGCGTGTGTGTGTGTGGCTAGGCAGGCAGGCAGACGCTCAGTGAATGTAGGTGAAAGGGCTTTGCTGTCAGAGCGAGGCAATGCAGAGCAGAGCAGAGGAGGGATAAACTATAATCTACACTCCCCCGCCGTCTCTCTGGAGGGGGAGGGGGCTGAGGAGGAGGGGCGGATCGATGTGGGAGGAGGAGGGGAGGGCTGCAGGAGAGAAAGATACAGAAGTGGCTTGATTAACTTTTCAAGTACAGGCAGCAGTTTTCTGTTGGTTTCTGTGATCACGTTTTGCAGCCCCGAGGGGTGGCTGTGGAAAAAGAGGAGAGCAGCTGCAGCAATGTTTGGATTCATAATGGACTTTAATGCACATTCACATACAGTATATGTACACACCACTCTCTTACACTGTCAGTCCATATGCTCGTTGTGTTTTCAAGCACCTCCCTGGTCTCAAGGCAACGTGACCAGCTTGACAGGTTCAAGTTAGTTCATGTTTGTTTCTAAACAGATGGAGTTTGGGTGGAGCGTCACTCTCCCATGTTGTGACTATTCCGTGATGTGAAACACAATCCTCCATGTGCAAGTGCTTAGATTCAATTGTTGAGGGCTAAATACCAGTATGTGCCTCAGCTCTGTGTTACTTTTTGATGATCTTTTTTCTCATTTCGGTAAAGAAACTCATCACATTTTATCCAGCTGGTGCAGTACCAGTTCTAAACGTGCCTGTTCTCTTGTCCTGTAGCTACTTCAGAATTATTCCTTGTCATTAGTGAGTCCTCCTCAAATAGTTCTACAATATACTGTCACTTTTTATTGTTTGTGTGCAGGACGTTGTGTGCAGAGTGAATTTGGAGAACTTTGTGTTCATCCTACCTAGTTTATCTTCAATTAAGATTGTATAATCAATGTTATTCATAAAATGAAACAGAATTGCTGTTCACATGTGTGGCTCATATATAAGTTTGAATGATTTACTTAACTGGTGTTATTTTTACATACATTGCATGTCAGCTACTGCAGAGGTCTGTCAAGCAACTGACACAATCTTCAGAACCAAGTTTACAACTTATCACGCACTCTAATTATGTTGTGTAGAAAGCATTGCAAGGTATAAGTGTATACCCAGCCCACTCTACAGGTAGTGCAATGAGAAAAACAATGAGAAAAACAAAGTTAAGTGAGTTGGTTCACCAACTAAGATCTGTCAGTCTCTAGCAACAACAATGAGAGGAACACTGCTGAGCAGACGGTAACAGCCCCACAAACAACAGACTGATCAAATTCTTCATATATTGACTGTAGAGCTGGACTGGGTGCTGCTCCAGTCAGGATCCATGGCTTAGACAGGAAGCTGGAACAAGGTGGAGCCACACCTTCAGCAGCTTGAGCTAGTCCTGCTCAGGGGACCACACATAAAGCTTAGCATGCTCACACAAAAAGCTCCACAAGAAAGGTTAGACACAGGAGAGAGGGAGCTCTAACTTTCTGCCTTTTACAGTTAAAACCTATTGCATCCAATACAGAGTCCAAGTCATGTTTATGTTCCACTACTTCTTATTCTAACTTTCTTCATATGAGACATATTCAAACCTTCAATTTCTTTGTGAGCACAGGAAAAAGAACTACAGCATTTCTACCTAAAATAATTGTAGGTTGGTTTAACCCTTTTTCTCGTGTTCTGCATGTGCTTCACAGCAACATAGACAGTGAAAGATTACCGCTTACCTTATGTCAACGCTTACCGTACCTGTTTCAAAGTAGCAGCCCTGAATCCATTCTTTTGTTTTAACAAGGTTTTTATTGTGAAATATTTGCAGGGCTGCAGGATGCACATTCAGTTGAGTTCATAGCCCCTCTTTTATTTGAGGAAATACAGTTACCAGAAACACCAGCACATATACCTTTATGTGTATATGCCCTTCTTGTGTGTGCTGGCAAAACCTGGCTACCCAGTCTTGTTTTAGTGGATGAGAGGTTTTACACATGTTTGTTCCCTCAAGTCCGCCACATGAGGATGCACCTTGTACTTCTGGGCTTGTGACGCTGTAAATAAACAGTCAGACCTAAATCCAAGGCTTCCTCTCAGTGTTTTCATAACTGTCTCACAGAGAAATCAAAAAGCACAAACAACCATGACATTAACATTCATATATTTCATCTTTACGAATAACATCTCACATAAGACTGGAGTTGGAAACGGAGTTCGTACTTTAGTGGCATACTTTTAAGTCCCTTGTTATATAAGACAGCAGTTTTGGCTGCAGGAGATGCTTACTGTTCATTGGGGAGAAATCTGCTTCCCCTGCCTAACAAGACAGAGCTATAAAAAGATAAATATTCAGAGTATGTGTGTGTGTGTGTGTGTGTGTGTGTGTGTGTGTGTGTGTGTGTGTGTGTGTGTGTGTGTGTGGGCGCCTACGTGAGCTTGCTGCAGGCACAAACTGGAAAGGACAATCAACAATTACAGGCAGGCAGGCAGGCGTAGGGATGAAGGAGGTGGTGGGGGAGGTTTAGCAGAGAGAGGAAAGGAGAAAAAAATGAATCAGGGCTTGTGTGCTTGGTTAGGTCAGATAATGAATTGCTGACTGGAGAGGGGGGGAAAGGAGGCAGTGGAGGAAGGCTGGGTCACTTCAGGCCAACCTGTCTCACAGGAACAGGTAGATGAAAACAACACTATGAAGAAAAAAAGCCAACAATGTGACAAAGCCTTTATTTAATGAGGAAATGTGAAAGGAAGGTGTCTACATATTTTTCATAGCTTGCTATCATGCACTTGCAGGAGCACACAAATGCACGTGCATGAGCATGCAATGCAATGCACTATCCTACCATGAGTCATCAGCAGCTGGTGGAGGCAGAGAGACGGAGGAGGACTTAGTGAACATTGATGTGAATAATGCAGGATTTTAAACATCTATTCTGCAAATGTTACCTCATATGTCAAGTATATACGCGTGGCATTTTAATGAAAACAGTTCAATTCTGGTCTTTGTATGAAACTACACCATTTAAGGCAATGCTATGTAAATCTGCTGCGTAACAGCTGACATTGCCAATCAATTGCTTGACGGGAGCTCCAACTGTGTGTAGTCCCACTTGAACTGAAACACAGGAGAGCAGTGTGTATTGAACCAAACGTTCTGTTACCAAATTTCATTTCGAATTCTTGATATATAAGTTGTGAGCAGCACAGTGGTGCGGTGGTTGGCAAGAAGGTTCCCAGTGCCCATGTCTGCATATGTTTTGCTTTGACAACTCTGGCTTCCTCCTAAGACATACAGATTTGGGTTAGGTTATTTGGAAACCTTAAATTGAGATACCTGCCCAATCAGGAGGCAAATGTGACGGTTGTTTTTCCAAATGTCTCAGTTTCTGCCCATAAAGACTAAAACCAAGAGTTTTCCAACTAAAACAGCAATGTTTCCAAAAATGTCCGCTTTAGTGGCTCATAAACTAGTAGCTCATAAAATAAATGTAGTAAAGGTGATGTGCTTCATAACTAAAACAAGGTATCGACATAACCCAGGACTGACCAGGACAGAAATGTACGATGTACGTTTGTGTGGGATAGATACATAATCTGATGTCCGCAGCACTGACGCTCTGGAGGAGCATATTCTACAGAGCATGTGTCTGTGTGTATGAGAGGTGAAGGTGGGTTGTGTGCGGTTGCTGGGAGGAAAGGCATAAATGGTCTGAGAAAGTGATTCCCTTAAGTGCATGTCCTAATAAAATAGAAAGTGCGTGTGTGTGTGTGTGTGTGTGTGTGTGTGTGTGTGTGTGTGTGTGTGTGTGTGTGTGTGTGTGTGTGTGTGTGTGTGTGTGTGTCTGTGTGTGTGTGAGAGAGAGTGTGTATTGAATAAATGCCGAGGATAATAAGGAGAGATGGAGGTGAACGACAAAAACAAAAAGGTGGGGTGTGACAGACAGTAAACTATAGCATGGGCAGCATAGATACAGTAGATGGATGGATTGGACTAGATTGGATGAATGTTTAATTATTCCCATTGGGTGTTGTTATTTTTGCAGGAGAAAAATTGTTACATGATGTATACAGAAAAAATGGCTGCAAATGCAGATCTTTGGGGACATACAATGTAACTATATATTAACACAGGCCAGCATTTGCAAGAGGTGAAATTAACTAAGTTAACTATGAGATCAATTGTGATACCTTCAGCAGTTTGTGACTTACCTTTGGATCATGTAAGGTTTTCTGGAGAAAACCCATGCTAAACCCTATGTGGAGAACATGCAAACTCCACACAGAAAGACAAACTGGGATTCGAACTGGGAAACCTCTTTCTGTCAGAGGACAGTGATAATCACGCCTCGCGTATGTTTTTCCTGGCTAGAATGTCGAAGACACAATTGTCCACATCTGTTGGAAGATTTAGTCTATCCTTGCCAGCATGAGGATGTCTGGTCTGCAGAAGATTTCACCAGCTTGTCAAGCCCTCACAGTTGTATTATTTGCTTCATCACTGGCATGCAATGAATCCTGGGAAAGTTTGGCCCAAGAGGGATCCACCCATTAAATCCTTCATTGCTTGTGAATGGAAGGACGCCCTTCTTGGCCGTGTTTGAAGGAACCTTCGAAATGGGACAGCCTAGTCATGCCCCTTTGACGTAATAGATCTTCAAGCCTCTGAAGGATGTGGCCCCAGTTAATGTTTGTAAATGGACAACGGAAGCGTAGGTGGGTGGATGGATGGTAATATCTTGAAGTTCAGAACTTATGTTGCTTCCATATTAACTGGGTCAAAACTTCTAAATATATGAAACTATCCAGCTTACTGAGTTATTGTAGGCTGTACATCACTGCTTATGTGATAGTTGTATTCTACTTCAACTCTACTTATGAATCAATGTTCAGTAAGAAATGTGTTGATGTGCAGAGATGCAGTAACTTTCTAAATCCCTCAACCTCTAACAGACTTTCTTCAGCTTCCTCTTTTGCCACAAAAGGTTTTATACATCTATTTTCTTCATAAATGTGTCTCTCTGAGGTTTCTATGTTTTTCACCCCCTGTTAATATATATATATTTTCCCCTTACCCTTGTTAAGGGTTACGGGTAGAGGATCTTGGACCTTGTTAAGTCCTGTGAGACAAACTGTGATTTGTGAATATGGGCTATACAAATACAATTTGATGCAGCAGTACTCCCTAGGACCTGTAAACAGACTTTGATGTTCACGAGTTCTCTTGTCTAGTATTTACAGCAACGCACATAACAGAGAGTCCAGAGCAGCATGCACAGACTAACGAGCACTGAGCCCACAGGTCGATGTGGCACATGAATGAATTTGGTGCTATCCTTAGCGTAGAGACAAATAATTTTGGCACGTACAGGTAGATCTCACAGGCAGTGAAAATGTGCAAGTCAGGTTGAGCTAAGCATATGATTCAATCTCGGTATGTACGCATACAGCTAAGGTAAGCCCTAAGGGGAAGATGTGTCTGTGGCTACCTGCTTAAAGCAAGCTTAACTTCATCAGACAGTACTGACTGTCTCTGTAAAACCATTTGAGGATTTAATGCGCTAGTTCCTCTCACCAGCAGTGTTAGTGGTGTTGAGGGGAACTGGAAGTAAATACCAATGTAGAAAAAACACAGAAAAGGACCAGCAAAGGTTTGCTGGTTTGTTTTTTTCCAGCACTAATGGAGGGACTGAGGGATGGATAGATGGAATGGGGGATGGGCAATGTGAGAGGAGGGATAGACTGCAGAGTAGTCAGCCAGACAGTAAGTGCTGGGTCAGGGTTAATGGATAACGTCCCTCTGGTCCACAGACTACTTCCACCTACACATGACTGGTATTCATCTGCGCTCATCATTCAACATGAGATCACTAATACAACTGTTACAGCTTTGTGTGGCAACAAAAGAAAGCAGTGACATCAGTATATCCTTACTCTACTTACATTCTAAGGTATTAGTAATAATAATTATAATTTATATAGCACTTTTCAAGAGACCCATGTAATGTGTCAGTGGGGACAACAAGTACAGTTAAGGGAAACCGTAGACTGTATATAAACATGGATGATATTGGCTCCTCCATGTTAGCAGATGGGACATGGGCAAAAAAGGGTATCAATACATGACTCCACTTAATGATTACTACTGCACAGACTCTGGCTATAACCAAATGACATCACCAGCATAAGATGGCAGCACCCATATCTGAGATATTTTGGGCTTAATTTTTGTGCAGTAGCAGGAAGTGGAGAGGTGTATTGATACTCATGCTCAACCAATCATAAGTCAGTCTCAGAGACGTGTCGTCCATCCTTATTTACAGACTGTGGTGAAAACAAGATTCCTGCCAAACTAGTACAACTGGCATGTTGTGGTTAATGCTGAATCTACACGAAATTGATGTATGAAAAGAAAAACGTCATCTCAATCAATCAAAGCAAAAAAAAGGTCTATAGCCCATATTCACAAATTACAATTTGTCTTAGGGCTTCACAAGGTGCTACATCATGTGTCCTTAACCCTTAACAACAGTAAGGAAAAACTACCAAAAAAAAACAACTTTTAAAAGAGGAAACAAACGTCAGAGAGACCGCATGTGAGGGATCTCTCTCCCAGGATGTGCAGTAGATGCCAGGTGTAACTGAACGCATCAACAAATTTACAGTATTGATTGGAAGAAACAGTTTTTAACATAATGGAGAAGTGTGTCAATGTTTAAAGTATTTATACATAAGAATAGATATACATACATATATATATCTTGATGATGACAATAGATTGATTGTATTCAGTAAAGTACTACTCATTAAGGGCAGAACTTCTTAAAGTAACTTTGTAGGAATGGGATCTAAGATACAAGTTGTGGGTTTAGACAATGAGACAATTGCGGTCATCTGATCAAGGTTTATCAGAGAGAGATCTAAATAAATAACAGGATTCTCAGTTGCTCCTGAAATTTCTGTGCTTGATGATATGCGCATCAATTGAGGGCAGGAGATGATGGATTTAGTTTTGAATAGTTAGAATACTATCGTTAAAGAAGTAAGAAGTGCAGAAAGACATTGCTGAGTTCAATGGAGCTGTGACTCTCTGTCAGCCTGGCCACAGTGCTGCAGACAATCCTGGGGTTGTTTTTATTTCCCTCTACTAATGTGGAGTAGTAGGCAGCTCTTGCATTGTGGAGGGCCTTCCTATATACTTGAAGACTATCTTTCCAGGCTAAGTGAATTTCAACACGATTGTTAGAGCACCATTTCCTTTCTAGTTTTCCTGAAGCTTGTTTGAATTCATGTGTCAGCTGACAGGTGTAGTATTGAGGCCACAGAGGCAGAGAGAACAGTTTCCAGACTGAAATTAACAAAGTAGATTCAACATGTAGAGACACTGTGCTCTCGTGCAGTCTGAAGTGGAGCTGCACAGAGAGTAACCAGCACTCTGCATATCATACATCAAGGTCAAGTATTTAGCAGTTCTCACTGAAACTGTGCTGGGAAGCCTGTGGCCAAGTGTGCCAACAAAGGGGATTTGTTTAGTGCCATGCAGTGATCTAATAGTCTAATCTCATAGCAAAACATTGAGCAAGGATTCCTAAGGGCAGTGTCAACTTGAGTGGGATTTGGACATATGATGCGTTCAAATTAACAGAATTTGTAGGGCTCTGTAGCAGTGACAGTTGGGACTCATCAACAGATTCTCCAGTTCCCGGTTCTGCTTACTGAGTACAGTGAACAAACAGGTGAACTGCTCTTTGTGCAGCAAAGAAAATCTGTCACTAGCCAAGCAAACAGCCCTTACGAAACAGACAAGGTTAGAACGGGAACTGCTCTAGGATCTGAGAGTAGGGGATTCATAATGTGTTGAGTCTACAGTCAGCTGTTTCTAACATTAGTGGGGCTGTACACATCTGGTATTAACTTGTGTTTTCTGTGATCCGATCACAAGTGGATAGCTCTGAGTGCGTGTGTACAGACCTGGCATTAAAATGTGGCCCCATATGCATATCATGATTGGATCTCATCTCCCCTCTATACAAACAAGCACGTACGTCATTTCTGTTCACGAAGACCAAGTTATGTTGTTTTAACCGAGTCTGAGTACTCAAGTGTGTCCCATGACACTGTGTGTGTGCATGTGTCGGCACGAGCGGGCGAGCGAAAGAGAGAGAGACAAGGAGTATCGATCATTATGTCGTGATCAGTTTTGATATCATGGCGGTTGTTACAAACAAATCAACGAGAAGATAAAAAATATGTTCTAGAGGTTTTTCATATGTGGCCCAGGACGGATTTGCATTCACACTGCTAAAAGAATGTGGACACATGTGGCCCAGACCACCTCCGAATACGGTCTGGCGTGATCAGATCTATATCTGATCTGAGTGTGTTCACACCTGTACTTAGAGCTGTCCACTTGAGACCGGATCACAAAAACTACATGTTAATACCAGGCTTTTGATGGGGCCAGTGAAACAGTCAGCCAGATGGAGCTTTCTGCGCAGGATTGAGAATATGGGTTCATACGATTTCCACGTGATAGCCACTAGCTATACTTGCAGCTTACTTAGTTATCAGCTGCCATGACAGGTTTACCCACCACAAGTATTCATTATTGTCAGTCCTAGCAGTCTAGACTGATCAAGCAAGTTACTACAATTTCTAACTCTGTCTGATTTCATTACCAGACCCATTGAGTTGCCACCCAAAATTGTGATTTGACCAATCAAAGCATTGTAGGCATAGTTAAAAAACGGATGTTATCATCCTCATTAGATATTTAGCTACCTAGCTACGTCCATGAACCAAAGGCCCAAAAGGGTGAAAAGCAGAGGTGACAAAATGAAGACAATCTCATTGCCTTGACATCATGTTCAATTCTCTATTTTGCACTCACTCGAGATGCTATGAATCTCCTGATATGGTCACCATAGAATATAATTTTCCCAGGGTGCTCGCAACTGCTAATGGGTGCTAGAGGGCTCATAGACCAGTGGGTGGTGGTGAAATATATCTGAGCACATCACGCTCCAGTGAAACATTTCACTTTCCATATTTAGAGAAGCAAAGTCCAGTAAACTGTAGTTACTTTATTCTGTAATCTACAACTGCTCCACAGTCACACTGTCTGCCATTATTATCAATCACTTCTGCCACTTCATCTTTCCCTCCATCCATCCATCTCTGTGTGTAGAGATGAAAGTGACTCATAGTTAAAGTCTAATGAGAGAGCGGGAGAAAGACAGGAGGATGGGTGGAGAAGGGACAAAGTGAATGTAAGAGGTTGATGGAAATTTTATGGAAAGAGGCTGTGGAGTCTAGGAGGGAAATTAGAGACTTAAGAGGGAAATGAGTGCAAGTATAATGAGGGAACAGAGATAAAATGAGACAGAGAGGAGAGAGAACGAGTGGGGGAAGGGCGAGGAGTTGAGAATATCTGTGTGAAATTGTAGATAGGAGAGAAGAGGTGAGGAAACATGAGGAGAAGTGTGTAGGTTTGGGTGTGTGAGTGCTGCAGAGAACAGGCTGGGTGATGGCATGCTGTGCTGCATGCTCAGCACTGCTATTTATAGATCTGTGGAAACAGGCAAAGGAAGAGAAGACCAGCAGCACTGCAGACCTGCACTAATATCAGCTTTAATATAGTCTCATATTATACTCGGTTCAGCAGAGAGGGGCATCCGTCAGCGTGCGTCTGAGTGTAATGCCAGCAGTTTTAACATATAGTGCATAGAGCTGACAATGATTTAGTTTTCACCAGGGGAGGTGACATTTTGACATACGAAAAATGGGACTTTAAGATATCGATTTCAACACGTTACAAGAAATATTGAAATAACATTTTGACTGGTTAAATACAGTTAGATATATTTGATTTAATTATAAATATTAAATACTAATTAGTTTTTTACTTGTAACAAATACATGTATTGTGTCTGCAATTCTCAGATGTTGAAAAAGGATCGTGACGAATAGAAATGGAATTTCCCATTTCAGATATCAACAATAAATATTTCAGAAAAGCAGTTTTAGATATGGCGTCCTAATTTGCATATTTCCAATATTTCCTTTTTTGTATAATATATTTGTAATGTTACAATTTCATTTCAGGTATCTGCTGTAAAGTGCATATTCATTGTCATTGAAGATATGAAACTGACTGGTGGAAATTATGTATCTAAGTATGTATCCATTATCTAAAATTCAATTATACACTTTTAATATAATTGTTGCTAGTATAATTATAATTTTCACATTTTCATTTTCACATCTTCTCTGGTCATAGGCTTCCATGTCTGAACTGCCGCTATCTTCACCCTGTTTTAGGGTCTTTTATATTTGGGTGTGAAACACATCAGCTGGACTGAGGTCATGTGAGAGAGTAGGTCAAGATTTGGTCATAGAAATCTCATTGTTACCGTGTATGTGTTGGATCATAATTTCTACATTGTTTACATACATGTGTACTCCACCAGATACAGTGAAACCCAAAGGTAGTGTTTTTATCTTTTTATCTTACATTATAAGGATTCTTTATAAAATCTCTATAACACAATTCGTTGTGATAAAGACCAGAACCATACAAATCCTAGCTTTAGGTCCTAATCCCTGTCCACTATTCTTTTACATACACTTTTCTTTTGTCCCCACTGTTTTCTAGAGTCAGCAAGTCTTTAAAACAAATGCAATATCACACATTAAAATGGGAATTCTGCTCTCCAGTCTGAAACATGCTGACCATAATAATATACAGCATATGCAGCTCTTTTCAAATCCATTCTACTAAAGATAAAGAGAAGTAGACCAATAGAACGAGACAATAACTTAGTATTTTATTTCAGCCATATTTAAAACAATTGTTTTTATTATGAACTGTGCATGATAACTAGATAAAAGCAGATAAGGTAAAATAAAGAGTAGTCATGTTAAATAAAATGTGATTAAAGATGTGGCAAAGGTTGGCCAACTGAAATTCTTGACAGAGTGTGAACTTCGGCCTCAGACACTTTACACGTCCACCCACCAACCCTGACCTCCAAACCCTAACCTTTTCCCTGACTACCTCCTGCCTCGACAATGAAGGTTGGCACGGAACGGAAATTGTGAGGTGCAGAAATCGTCCTCTGCGAACATGGTTCCTTGAGATCATGGACAGCACACAGATGGCTCCATGGAAGTGTTCAGCCATATTCTGCAGCCTTTGTTCGCATCAACAGCCTTGAGATTTGTTCCAAAGGGCAAGAGTGAAGCCTCGGCTCCTGTGTAGAATGTTTATGAAACAGAAGATAAGAGCAAACCCTCAGATTTAAGACTGAGAGACGTTAGCACTGACACAGCATAATTTGAAGAGGAAGTCCCTCATGAAAGGTTAGTGAGTACATGCTAAGTCTCTACACTTACTCTGCATTGCAAATACAGACTAATTCGTTATTTCTATGATTACAGTGTGGTAGAGTAATTGCAATGTACTAGCACTAATAATTCATGATGGGGATGCAGTGGCGTACTGTTCAGTAGTAGTGGATGCTGATTTAGTGTTTTCTGTCCTTCAGTCCATTTCTACTGGAATGAGACTTCAAAAGCTTTAGAACACAAATCTCACTCCTAACACATAACAGCAAATGAAAAGCACCTCAAGGACACTAAGTCTTTCACGTCCCTCACAGTGGATAATAGAGGGGAAAGCAGCAGGAGGAAATGGAATGAAATTGGTAGGAATTGCTCCTTAAGAGTGAATAATAAATGGTAAAGTGGCATTCTCCTTTCTACTTTGGTTTTATTATTCTTTACCTTGTTTCATTTTAGCACAGACCATAACTTTTGTCTTCTCATATTAGTGTCCTCCTCTCATCTGCCATGGTTGTTCCTGTCTCTCACTTTATGTTCGTCAATACTTCCTATAGTGGTTTCATTTCTACTTTACTTCCTTACCAACTCTGGTGACTAATTTCTGAAAGTACTAATGCTTAGTGGGTTGAGTAGGATGTTTTTATGTCCACTTCTCTTTTCTCTGTTGCTCAGAAATACCGACTTCTCTTAAATGTACAATATGTAACTTCGGCCGTTAGGGGTCTCTCATTCAAAAAATAGTAGAAGATGACAATAGTTTTATTCACGTCAAGCAGCAAACTACAATAAATAATTGGAATCCATTACGAGTGAACAATACAAAGAATTGAGGGACAAAAACAGTGGGCTGGCTAACTGGCTAACATTATGTTTTTCTTTAGTCAATTGTTGTTTTGCAGAGAGGGGTAAAATGAATATGATACACTAAAAAGGTGACCAAAGTGAAAGGTCCCGTCACCTTGAACATTGTTGAAAACATTTCTGATAATGTATAGGTACAAGAGTGTTTAAAATATAAAACATAGGTCAAGTAATTTTAGACATTTTAATAAAGAATTGTTATATATTATCTCTTCTATTCTATTTACCTGCCACAGTCCTCCACATGGTGGATCTTTCATAGTAGACCACATGCAGGGTGGATCCGAACAGGATTGGGATTCCTGTGTGATTCTTATGGCAGTTAGGACATCTAGAGGGAGCTCAGAGTGAAGCCATTGCTCCTTTGTGAAGAAAGGAGCCAGTTGAGATGGTTTAGGCATCTGGTACGGATGCCACCTGGGCATGACTACTAACGGACAGACTATGTATGACCTGGAATTATTTCAGCGGCCACCATAATAAGAGCTGTTTGAATAAATGATAAGGAAAGGAACTTCAAACCTTCCCAACTTATCTCCTTTAGCGTAGGAAACACCCGACCGTCCTTTATGGAAGGAAAGGAGATAATGTACCGCCCCACAATTCTTTGCGGCAGTAACATTTAAAGCAACACAACCTTGTATTTGCACCTGGACACACCCACGTAAATATAACAGAACAGCTGTTTTATTCTCATGACATGATCCAGAACTGATGTGAACATCACATGATCGTCTGAGCTCCTGAATTCTTGTCTGTCACATCGGTCCAGTCAACTACAAGCTGATTATTGTTCTCAATATCATCATCAGAACTAAATACTTGTATAAAAGTTATTTTAATCTCCTGATTGTGTGTAATTTTTTTCTCCTCTGATATAAGGTTTTCTCCAAGTATATTCCACGTTATTATATTATTTCAACATTTCAGTCCTGTTTTTTTTCAATTAAATCTATTTTGTCGTTTATTTCTGTGACTAGCTGATGGTTAAATGTTGTCTCTGTTTAAACTGAAAACATCTTTTCTCAGGATGTGTCATTCTGTTTTGGACAGGAAACTTTATATATAACTGTCAGCACACAGCCTACAGCACAGAGTACTGTACATTTTGTCCATATCGGATTTTCTCCGCACAGTGGTTCTCCTTTCCTAACTCCTTACTGCTTCTCCTTCACATGTTTCCTTGACCTTGTGACATATTCCACCAAGGAACAGTGGTTAGAAACCTGCTGCCAGCATCACCCAACTCACACAATCAGCAGAACATGGGTTGATGGATGAATGACTGAGTGATGGATGGATTAATGGCTGGTTGGATGGATGGATGGATAGATAGATGAATCAATGGATGGATGGATGGATCAATAGACGGCATAGGACAAGGCACTGAGTCACAAAGGAGAGGACAATTGTCCGATGCTTTGATTGGTCAATAGAGCAGGAAAACGTTACACAAACAGTCAGTTTTCTTTCAGTGGTTTTAAATTGTACAAAACACTCGTTTCACATAACGTTGAAATGAACAGGGTGTTATGACAGAAAACGATCCAGCTCTTCTCTCCTCTGTTTCTTCCCTCTGTTGATTTGTCTCCTCATTGTCTCTAAGCAGATCATCAGTGCCAAGGTCAGTTGAACAGTGCGAAAACAAAGTCTCACATTACATTCTCACCCTCTGTCCCATCTGAACAGCTCATGCTGAAACACTCTGACTCACTAATAAATACTCCAAGGCTTTTAGCCTTGTGCTTGTTAGAATTATCCTGATTAAATGTTTTGCTGTGACACCTACGGATAGAGCAGAGCAGTGTATGCACAACACGAACAATAACATCATTGTAAAACAGTGTTTGGTGCGACCCACAAAGCTATCATTCACGTAACCTTAAAGGCATTTACAGACCTCATTGTTGCGTTTGGCTCCATCTCTAAGTTATTCCATGACTGATATAAAGCCATTAATCAGACTGTCTCTCTGTCAGTATGTGTTTTTTTTTAATCATAGAAGTTCATGACAGTTTTCAAGAACTCTCATGCGCTCCAGTGTATGACTTAAGGGAAAGATTGTTTGTGATAACATTGTCTCGCCAAAGTAATTACTGACATCTGGGAACAGACACATGTTCGAAACAAGCCAAATAGAGTTTGTTTAAGAACTGATCAAATGCTCTGAAGAAACTGTATCAGTGTCTATAGGGAGAGGAGATTACTTGGAATTAAATCACTGATTAGAGCTGTGACATGAAACACTTGTTTTGGCAAATAATAGTTTTCCTTTTATGTGGGTCTGCAAATTTGATATTAGATTTGTAATAGAGATATCTTTGCTTTTTTGGTGGCTTTATACCTTGACAAGATCAAGTATCAATGAAACTCAAAAAGATGCTTAAGAAGCATAAGAGGCATGCTGCCTTGATTCTTTATTAAACCTGAACATTCTCTATTTGGAAATATGTTTGACAAAGGTATCTACGACAGAGTGCTGGGGCCATGTTGAAGAAAAATAAGAGAGATTTTGAGGATAAAGTCATTATAATACAAGAAAAAAGCAAGAATTGTATGAGAATAACATATAAAATAAGGCTGCATGGCATTTCACATGGGGTATATCTGAAGATCAATCTATTGTGTTAAAATGAGGAATGGCGAGCATCTTAAGTTTTACTTTGAATTTCAGTAATAATAAAATACTTAATATTTTTGGAACATAAGCACCACATTCACAACTGTCTATCCTGAAGAAAGAACCACATGGACCTTTGTGGAGGAAAAGTATTGGTAGTGGTTGACTGTGAACTGTGATTTTTGGTTACACCTGTGTGATTTTACAAAGGGGTTTCATAGTTTCACAATAAGACTGATCCAGACAGAGTGAAACTCCGGCGACCACGGGTTCTCCCGCTCTCCTGTTCTATGTATATTTCGCTGGAAAAAAAAAAGTTTTATTCTCATAATATTATATTTTTCCTTTCAATTACTGTATGTTTTTTTCTTTTTCTTTTGCAATGAAGTAATATTAGTCAATATATATGCCAAAATGTCTAATCTCTCAATATTAGATTTTCTTTTTAATTCCCAGTCTGACATATTTTATGGTGGCATATTTTTGCCAATGACACATTCATTTAAAAATGACACTTTTCACGACAGTGGAATTTTCACTCATCACCGCACCCTCACCTCACAGCTTGAAGTCATTTTATGTGCATTTATAGAACAGAGCGTATCATTAAAAGTCTGTGGAGAACATTTACCTTGAAATACTGTGTCACTGTGGAATTTAACAGGATCCCAGAATCTCTTTGATTCTCCTCCTTTTTTATGTCAACTGGTGGCCTTTCAACCAAGAAGGATTGTTATCAGGTAAAGGTGAAAATGGAAGTGTCATCAAACATTCACCACAAATACACTCAGTATTTTCAGCTTTTGGCTTCTAGTCTATCAATGGTGCTAAGAAAAAGCAGTTCCCTGTGAGAAGAACCTGTGGTGCAGAAATTGTGAAGTTCCAACATTTCTCCCATTTCTCTAAAAGCTGTTAGAGTCTCAGTCATTGGTTTTTATGATGGAATTCAACAACACAGAAGGCAATAAAGCAGAGAGAAGCTCTTCAATCTAAAAGTGGTGCAGATGGAGAGGAGCCAGTGGGTGGCTGAAGAGGTAGAGAGACTGAGGCCATGTGAAGGCGAAGAAGAGGAGGAACATTAAGAAATTGGATAAATTAATGATGAATGTGCAGGGAGGCAGCCAAGAGAGAGAGAGAGAGAGAGAGAGAGAGAGAGAGAGAGAGAGAAGAGAGAGAGAGAAAGACACACACACACACACACACACACACACACACACACACACACACACACACACACAGAGATAAACAAAGAGATAAACAAAGAGATAAACAAAGAGAAAACCAGAAAGCTGGTGTGAAGCAGATTGTGTATGAGGACTGAGATGGGCTCAGTGCCAGCAGTGTCACAGCTGCCACATGTGTATCTATAGATTGTCTTACCGATTACAGAAACTGGGAGGTTTGTGAGCATTAACAATGAGTCACAAGGCTTCTTCCGAGGCTGAAGCTGTATAAAAGGAAAACAAATGGAGCTCAGCTAATGTAAAGTGTCACCAAATCAATTTCTCAGTTAGCATTTGGGACTAGGCAGTCTGCGTATCAGTGTCAGGGTATCTGAAAATGCTCACGGCTTATGCGAGCGGTTGACTTTTGTTCACCACAGTGCCACTCTTAGTTTGAGGCTAGAGCTCCGTTTTGGTTCCCCCCCCTGACACAAGTTATCTCATGCAGAAACAGCCATTCCGAGAGGAAGCTGGGAGGATGAAGAAGAGAAATGTGACTGCAGCTGTTTGGCACGTCTTCAGCTGGGATGACATCACAAAGCCATCTGCTTTGGAAAAACCTCTACGCCCCTTTGTGTGGAAAACATTCAGTAAATGGTGGAAATATAGCAAATGCTCACCCACTGCTCATCGGTTTATGAATTATTGGAAACGCTACAGACCCAACTATGTTCATTTTGGTTCAGGAGACTTAAAGCAAATAGCAGTCTTTTACTTATGTAGTATGTATGTATTGTAAATACAGAGGTGATTAGACTCAAGAGCGTAACTTTGGGTCTAACGTTGAGGTTGGGGTTGAGGTCAAATTACATGGTAAAAAAAAAACTGAATAATCACTTGATATACCTTAGAAATGATCACTGTTAATACATCATACTTGCCAGATAATACCAACTAGCCAGTAGCCAAAGTAGCTATAATAAAATTGGGGTAAAAAATAATTGTTCTTTGTTTGTGCTGCAAATTGAATCAAATCCAGAAAATCGAGAAATATATTTTATAACAGTGTAACAGTCAAAACAATATACTTTTCATTCAGTGCGACGGTATGATTATAGGAGGGGTTGAAACCTCACCATCCCCCCCAAAAAGGATGTCTGAGGTTAGTCAAACAGCATAAAGACAGGAAGCAGCTTGGCTCTGTCTGTTGACAATCGTAAGATAGATGATAACGTATAGATTGAGGCAAAAAAACGATTTCTTATATTTTTTAAATGTATTTCTAACATATAATAGAAAATGTCGTTTTTATTTCACTACTATATGTAAGTTTTTGCTATTTCCTTCTTGTATCTCCTCATCACAGCTCTATAATCCATGTTTCCTTTTTGTCTTTGGAGGTAAACCAACATTTAATAAATATATTCATTAATACAGGCTATCAGGCTACTAAACGTCATCGACACACCCACTCGCTCGTGTTGAATCATCGTGTTGAGGATGTCCTACATGTTCTCACATCGGCTAATTTGGACGTTATCTACAGATTTTACTACGAGGTTGGCCAGAGAAGCTCAGAAGAAAGTCCGGAGGCTCTCACTGTGTTCTTACATTTCACAGTTCAGTGCATGTCGCAAAGCAGCTTTAGTGGTGAACGCCTACTGCTAGTTTTTAGCCTGACACAGTTTCTCGTTACCATAAATGACATCCTATATGTCTCTTGGGTTGAGCATCGATGGTGGACATCGAGGGTCAATAAATCCTACAAAACAGTTGATCAACTTATTCGGTGGTGAAGTAAGCATATTTCTGAAACCCACAAATGGAGAGTGAGCTCATTTATTTTTTGCTCACATTTGGCGAGTGCCAGTGTCCTGATTTTGGACCTCGTCCATGATCCTTGATCTATTTTGTGCTTTACTTTCATCAGTAAAATAATGAAAGTGCAGCACCTGCCAGGTGGTTTTCCTCTCCTTACTCTGCCCAAGTGACAACCTTTATGTAACTAAGAGGACGTGCAGGCTGTTATGATGCCAGCACAAATTTGCAGCCTGCCAGAGAAAGTGTGTGCATGGAAAGTGAATGCGTAACCGTCTCTCTCCTATATTACTGTCAAGGTGCCTTTGAAGACGCTGCACCAGAAGAAAAGGAGAAAATGTGGTTGTAGTGGAAACAGCATCAGCAAACGTAAAAGGTTTTGTCAGGCTGTTTCTGACAAAGACCATGGAAACCATCAATAATTAATCAAAGAAAAAATAAAGAATAAGATACCGAAGTATATATAAAAAAAACGCACCAACATAAATGGGGCTAAATATGGAGAGGTGACGGCACTAGCTGTGTGTTCCTGTGCGTGTTCCATGTGTATGACTATCAACCTACACGGCTTTACACCAAAATATGTGACTGCAAGTGTGTGAAGCAGGCACTGACATGATGTCATGTGACAGATCGAGGCCACTGTGAAGCGATCATGAAAGAGCGGCTCCATTTATTGATGAGGGATTAACAGTGGAGCTGCTGAGATAACACAAACACAGAGGTGCAGGAGGATGCTCACATGTGCTTAAGATTGCACTTAAAACCACCAGACACACACATGCACACGCTCCCACGCCATATGCTCACGTGTGTGATACGACACCAAAGATTCTTTTTTCTGTGATGTCTTAGATATTTTAAATTACATCTGCGTGGTTTTAGAACTATGGTTTCATTTCCAACCAGCTGCACTGCAGACAGGTCACAGATCCTGTAAGATTTAACAGAGGACACTGAAGCTACCTCAGGCAAGGTCACTGTTGATGTCTGAAGACGTAGAGGAGAAACAACAGGATGCTGCAGGTGACAGCCGTATCCATATCTCTCTGCTGTTGCTCTGTGCAGACTCAGTACCTGAGCCTCTTTAAGCTGTTGAACACAGCCTACTTTAGAGTTAAGCATTAAGTATTTTGAATGTACAATAATCATGGAAAAAGTGATACACTGTATTAATGTGTGTGTGTGAATGGTGAATCACACATTGATATTTACGATTCGATATCCGGCAGGCTCCGACTCAATCGGTAGCATTGTGATACAAGCACTGAACGTAAAAACCATAATCTGAACAAAGTAGAGTCAAGTAAAAAGGAATAAAATATATTTGAATATGAAGCATAAAATTAAGAGACTTTGAAAACATCAGATAAAACCACGTTTTGAATGTTTGATGCCATCTCCGTAGAAAACAGGTACAACACAGATTAAACAAAGCTTCAGATCAAAACTCAACTCTCTTTTTGTTCAGCCAATATTCTTTTACTATCTAATTTAGTGAACTAAACAAGTGTGTTGCTTTGCCTGGATATTGAATCTTGACAGGATCATCTTGTTTTTTTATTTTTGAACAGACCATTCACTGTCCCTCTGCTTACTGTCTCACAGCACAGCCTCCACTCTGGCCACAAGGCGGATGTACAGTTCACATTAATGCAGAAGACATGAAGAGATGCAGAAGCTCGAGGAGTCAGGCAGACTCTGACTGCAGATTGAGTTATGATTTCTGAATGCAGAGCAGATAACGCTGACCTCCTCCTTCTCTGTCCCCAGTGGGAGTTTAATTGGAGACACAGTAATACAGATGTTGATGGGACAGTATCCAGTGCAGTTTATACTCTTGTCCAAGCAAAGACCTGAAAGAGAACAAATCATTCCCAAATGTTTCCAGCTGTCTACTATTGAGTAGCTTTGCTTTTACTGACGTATACAGCCACCAAACCAATAGAACCCAAGGAGAGAACAGCAGAATTAGAGTTGAAACATTATTATTATTATAATTACATGTCATTTTGCTGATGCTTTTATCTAAAGGGACTTACAATCAGTGCATTCAACATCTATGAGGGGCCATCTAGGGGTTCATCTTGCCCAAGGACACTTTGGCATGCAGATGGGGGAGACTGAGGCTTGAACCGCCGACCTTCTAGTTGGTGGATGACCACTCTACCCCTCAGCCACAGCCGCCCCACCTCTTCTGGATTAGACATTATATATTTCATGCAACTCCTCACTCTGGAATCCAAACATAAGCCATTTTAGAGCATAGGACAAGATGGAGAATATCGCTTGTATGTTTGAAGGTCTCCCGCACTTATTAAGATGCCAACTGGAGCCCCTTTGGACATGTCCTGCTGGAGGTGGACTCTCACACAGGAGAAATGAAAACAGACTTGTACACACCCGACGATGTCTGCCACTTATACATTTAAAATAAACAGCTGTTGTGCAAACTATTCCACTAATGGGCAGGTGTCCGTTATGCACCACCAAATGCAGTGAAGAAACTATTAGCTGGTAAAGATGAATTTGTAGTCAATGCACGATTCAGATTTTTAAGACAAATCTGCTGAGTAAATGAGGAAGGAAGAGCATTCAACACCTTAATTAAACCTCAAGGATACAATGTGTTTGGTGAGTAACGTTAAATGCAAACTTAGATTTTGACATAGAATGTAAACAAGTGTGAACTTTTGCAAGACAAACTGTTGCAACATTAAAAACGTTAAAGGGTAACTCCACTCAATGTATTTGCTGTGTATGGCTGTAACCCCACTCTGTATAGCAGTGATGTAGCATGGCATAGTACCACGTTACATCACAGCTGGCTGTGGACACAAGTGGACACAAGTGGACACAGACCATACTTGACCCCACTCAGCATAGAGGTAAGTGCAGCTCAGTTTTTCCTCCTAAACGTGTTTTTGGGAACTATTCTTTGAAGCTACCAATGAGATTAGAGACACAATCTACATCTTATTAAGATTAACCAATTATTCGTCATCATATGGTATAAATTACACTAATTATTGTTATGAAATGGCAATATTATAATATAGTAAGAATATACAGCATTTGCAGAATATAGCTCACCCGTCTGATGCTTTTCATTTGTAATTTGAATAATTTGTAGTATACTGAATATTGATCAATGGATTTAGTATCTCCATGTGCATATAAATGTATGTGTAAATATATAAAATATTTGCTCAACAGTTGTTAAACTCCACTCTGCTGTCACCTTTAGCATCAGAGTAAACTTGTTGATTCCACATGACATAACCAGGCCTGCTGTTGAAACAAAAGGTAAGTTGTGCAACAAATTAATGTGTCGTTCTTTGGCACCACCCAATGTGGATTGATAAAGCAATGAAATGATATTTTCATCCGTATTAGCCCTGCTTCTGCAATATTTGCTAAATTAAATCAATCAGAACAAGATGGCAGCTGACAACACTGATCTACATCCACATTGTCCTGTAGAGGTGATACTTTATAAATAAAAATGACAAAAAAAAGTGCAAGGGGTGGAAATGCAGCACTAAAGTAGAATGAGGGCATTTTACAAATCATCGGTCAGTGCCAACACATTCTCCTTCTGCAGCTCTCTCCCCGTCTTCCACAGTCTGATGTGCTGCTTTGTCCTTATGCAACTCTGCCAATGTCAGTTATAAATAGCAATGTAGCCTAGAGTGCTCACAGCTCACATCCCACAACACACACACACACACACACACACACACACACACACACACACACACACGCACCACACATGCACACACACACATGCACACACACGTGGAAATACAGCTTGGGATTACATTTTGCATATTAATGACTGAATCTTCATACTCCGCTGTTGGTATCTGGTTTAACTGGAACTCTTGTATGGAAAAATGACTTTTGAAGACAATTCAAATCCTCTTGTGACTGAGTGTTAGGCTGTAGGCCTGTGTATCGGGTGATGGAATAAAAGGGTTATTTCAGTGTACAGTGTCAGAGTCAAGATCAAAATGTGGAATGTGAAGCTGCAGAGTATTATGCAGTACTTAAAAAAAAAAAATCAGGGCAACTTAGTTCTCAGAGCGCCACTGAACTTTGCTTGGACATCTTAACTTTGCTTGAACTTTAACGTAGCCGGGCTTCTCTTTTAATCATCCAGTTTTTTTCCCCCCAACAAATCTGTCTGTTGCCATATATTTTCTTCTCTGGCTGCCTTGATCTTAGCAGACTGGCAATCCTCTATGTGTCTGTCGGTCTGGATACAGAGCACTTCTGAAGACTTACCCTCTCTCTGGAGAATGGAACAAAGAGAGAGAGGCAGAGTTTTTGGAGGCGGGAGGAGAGAGAAGAAGACCGAGGTATTTTTAAGTTACTGTCAGGATTTAGAAGTTATATCTACGATATTTACTGCTACTATGATGTTGCACTAGCAGCAGCATCTCAGACCAAAACAAATGCTCTGTAGGCCACACCTTCCTCATCCCGTTGTGTAAGGTGTTACCCACACAAACAACATCTCAATTCAGGGGCCGCTTCCTTCGGCGGATGCATTTGAAGACAGATTGTGTCACGACTAGGCTGTTCCCATTTCGAAGGCTTCTTCAAATGTGGTCAGCCAATGCGTCCTTCTATCCCTGAGAAACTGGGAAGGCTCCAATGGGTGAATCCTTCCCAGTTCAACCTTTCACAGGATTCATTGGGCTTTGGTGAGAAACCGTGATGGTGCTGGCCAGCCACGAGATGTCCAATGCTCGAGTATCATGCTTGATGATGGTGATCATAAGTGTTATTTATGGGCGGTGTCCAAAATCACCCACTCATTCACCAGCCCCTCCTCACTACACAGGGACTTCTCTGTGTAAAGAAAAAAAAACCTTTTGGACACAACATGGCACATTTTCTCTCCGCTTGTAATTACATCATTCTACATGGCAGAATTGTTATGTACAACAACAACGACGGCCGTTGGAAAATAGTATTGTTATTTACAATTTAGAATGAATACTTTTAGGTATAAGCAAGTTGAAAGACCAAGTTCAAATGTAGAAATAAACTTGTTCGCTGCAGTTTGTGCTGCTCAGCTGTTATTACACATTTCACCGCCACAACTCACAGACTTGTCTTTAAAGACAAACTATGCCATCGGAAATATTAGGGACAAAACTGACTGTTTTTAAATCTGTACCTACCTGTCTCTCTTTGTTGCACGATGATTCATAAGAATATTGATCAGAATAAGAAGTAGAATCGAGAGAGAAGGCTCAGACGTGCTCGCCCCGTCATTTTTTTTTTCCTGTCAATGATGCAAGCCCAATGCTTGATGGTATATATGACTCAGTTACTGATCATCGGTTGTATAGTACTTTTCATGACGCATTGTGGGAAACAATGAGTCCACTATAGGGTATACACAATGTCACTAAACATTCAGACAGCACTACAAAATGGTAACTTAACTATATAGTGAGCTACAGTGGACTATATAGTGATGAGTGAGTGATTTCAGATACAGCCATGGTGCTCACAAGTCCATTTGGTTCATAGTAACCGATGCTAAAAAAAAGAGCTTTTCTAGTCTTGATGAAACCTCAAAGCTCTGTAGTACAGTTTTGCCATTCACACACATTCACACAATGCATCTATGTGCAGCAGTTTCTCTATCACGCATCACTCACACACTGTCAGCAGAGCTTTCACAGGCAATTTGGGGACTTTCCCTGAGGACACATTGGAACACGGAATGAAGGAGACAGGGATCGAACCGCCGACCTGAAGTGACCAGCAACCTATTTTGAGTCAGATATACATTTGGTTTAATGTAAGTGGTTGCATGGAGTCCAGTTCTTGCCACAGGTGTCAGTTCTGTGTGTCAATACTCCTGAGTGGATCCAAGTGCATTTGCCATCAGCTCCGATCATGGTGAGTCATAATCACTGAATGAGAAAAATGTGCGTCTTGAGGCGACACAGGGAGTGTGAATTATACAGAGCAGGAAAAAAAGATATGTGGCCTGCTGCTGCTGTTTTCGATTGTGGCTGTTCAGTAATTGGTGCAGCATCATGAAACTGTTTGTGTCTCTATATGGGTCTGTTCAGGTTGACCACATTTTGAATCAGGTCCATCCTCAGGTCTTTGTGACTGTCCTTGGTTTCCAAGTCTCTCTCTCTGACCAGTGATTAATTACATGCCGAACTGAAAATAGATTAGACCAGATAGTAGGATCGTCATGTTTCTCATTAGTACATATGGGTTGAATGTTTTATTTTTCATAAAAGATTTGCAGTCTCATGGTTGCACACTAAAAAATTATTTACAGCCACCGGTAGTCACTTCAGCATAAAGACTGGAGACAGGGGGAAACAGCCTGGCCCTGTCGTTCGACAACAATACCACTAAGAGCACTTTTAAAAATCTCTAGTTAACATGTTTTATTTACTTTGTTTAGTATGTTTCATATAGAAAAGCTTTACAATGTTAGGCAGTGGAGATCGTGTGTTTTTCTTTAGAGCACATTGACACCGGTGTCGGCTCTTATCACCACAAAGTCTCTTAACATCTTTGTCGATGTCTTCTATGTGTGGTACCTTTTTTTCTGAGATATTTTGTTTTTGTTTTGCGTCGGTCACGTGTTAGAAACGTCATCAACACGCCTACTTGTTTCTGGTGAAGGGTCTCCTGCTGTGTTCTCACATCTGAAGCCTCTTACTCAGTCATTTGTTTTATCCAGAGTTCAGGTTCCGAAGCTCAAATTAATAAACATACTTCTCCAAATGTTGAGATTTCCATTAATTCTATTCCATTAACTTGTATTTGTATGTTCCCAACCTGAAAGATGTATCAGTTTCCCATCTGGTGAACAACAGCACAAGGGTACAACAAAGCTACGTGATGAACACACATTCATCCGTGTAGGGATTTAATCTGAACCCTGACGATCTGAACATGAGCTTGATTTATCAGCAGCCACCCTCATCATTTAACTGCAGCAGAGCCTGACAGTCATTTTCCCTTTGGTTTCTGTCCTCATTATGATTCTGTTGGTAATATCATCAGAGTGCGGGGCAATTTAAACAAATCACTGAAATCTGACGATGTGTTCTGTGTGTTAGAATATTGCCAGGCCGGCTGCTGAGGTTGTGTAACACACGAGAGAGAGAGAGAGAAAAAGAAAGCGAGGTGTGGGATGGTTAGCAGTGAATTGATGCTTCAGTTCTATTTAAAGCTGCTGTCACAGTGAGAGACAGATAACTTCCTTCATTAGTGATAACCTGAAATATTAAACAAGAGGCAGGCAGGGAGCCAGAAGGGGGCCGATGGAGACAGAAGAAGAAGATGTGAGATTCTCTGATACATCTGATCTGTGGTTGAACAGCCGAACCGTCATCAGCCGCAGCCGTCCAACTGTCACGTCGTGTGGCGAGGCCCCCAATCACGGCCTCAAAGGGTCAAGTGGTGTCTAAAAGGGCTTCAGTTCATTTATGACACTAACTTACTTGTAACAGTAGGAGGCCCAGCAGGTGATCACACCCCTCCCCCACCGGTCACATCATGATGAAGGATATTTTAATGCTCAGAATGATCAGTGAAACCTGTTTAATGCTCATAGGTGTTGCTGTGATCATGTTGTGTCAGCTGGTCAATCACTCCAGTGTAAATGGAGAAGAGCAGTAACCACAAGTCACAGGGCTCCTGTGATCCAGGGTCCGTTCCCAGCAGAATTTAGAACAGACTTTATATCAATGGTGTGATGATCAGACTGTATTCATATTCAGTTGATTCTATCTTGCACCAAAGTCATGTATCACACTGGTTGTGGTTTTCCCTCCACATGGAAGATGCAGCAGTTGCTTTAACTTGTCTCTTAGAAGTCATGTTTCTATACAACTAAACTGTGACAGCAAATAAGGATTAATAGGATACAACTGTGTGCTCAAATATGTTCAGAGGCAGCATATAATTATATTTGAAATGAACTCAGTGCTACGCATATTAATTATCATTACTTCTACCTCTATTTACTGGTGCTGCCATTATTAATAACATCATAAGTATCACTATTATTATTTTTATCATAACAACCAGTCTGACCAAGCCGTGGATGGTTACTGTGAAGAGAACCCCTCTTTACTCACCATTTGTCCACATTCGACATGGCACTTATTAGTTTTTACACATTACACCAATTCATTTTACTATGCTTTACCATTACTTAAGTAACATTACATCACTTTGTTAATGTTGGCATAATGTTACAGTTCACATCTAAGTACATGAGTAGATTAAAGTTGTTCCAGGTTAAAACACTGTTTAATTGTGTGTTTGTTCTAGCCCACTATGCCATGTAGGGTTTGAAAGGACGCTGCCCAGCATTTCCTGTTTTTTTATAGTCTTGGTGATGTCATTGGTTACATCATCAGGACAAATCCAAACGAAGGGACTTTCTTTTCTTCAGGAGAGTTTATTTTGTATTTTCTAAGTAGAATTTGCGGTGTGTTTCTATATTTTAAAGAGCAATTCAGTAATTGTGAATGATCTTTCAGAGTGGGACATAAGGTGGGAAAATAATATTCACAGGAAGTATACTGTTTCTAGTTACCTGCTCGTGATGGTTCAGGCTGAAGGTGAGAATTGCTCACCCTATTCAAGCAGCTGAGTTTTGTAGTTCTGAAGGTATAAGGAGAGGTGAAGCTGTGTTGCCACCAGCGTGCGTGTGCCTTTGCAGCGTTTGTAGTAGATTTTAATATTTTTCCTTTTTGTTTCATCTTTTTTATAGGTACTGGGAGTCTGCCTGCCTACCATCATTTGTTGTGACCCTTGAGCTAGACTACCTCACAGTTACACAACTGTTCCTGGTCTCTCTCTCCTCTCTCTCACCCCCACTCTCTCTTCTCTCCTCTCTTGACCAAACTCACCTCTCTTCCCCATTTTCCTCTTTTCATCCCAACCGGTTGAGTCTGGTTCTGCTGGAATGGGCTTTGTGGGAACCTATTGGGTTTCTATATAATTTTGCATGGTCTCTCCTATACTTTACTTATACTTGTGGTTATACATCTATATTTCCATCTGTTGTTGTTCTGTATTTGTAAATTTCCCATTACATAAATTAACATATACTCATTGTGTAAATACAAAAATAATTAGGTTGCAATTAAGTATTGTACAGAATGTATTGTTTAGTTGTATAAAGACATCATTTTCAGGAGACATGGTTGCAGTTATAATGAGCAGTTAATAAAAATTTCTATTCAGTTCAATTCCATTTATTCTGTTTGTATAGCGCCAAATCAAAACATACATTATCTCAAGTCACTTTACATAGTAAGATCATGACCTTACAACGTTATACAGAAACCCAACGGTTCCCACAGCTGGCAAGCAGTAAAAACAATGCATCAAATGACCATTATCCACCGAATCCGCAGCTCCTCCCAGCATTCATCGCTGACCACGGTCGGGACATTGTCTTCTGCCACAGCTGTTTTCAGTGAAAAAGCCTTTAGCAGTGAAATACAGAGTGAACATTGTGTTTTTACATTCATCAGGAGGCAAGAAACACGACTGCAAGTGAGTGAGGACGTTGCTCTGTAACTGCTGGATGTGTAAATGAGAAATCTGTGATACTGGCAGAGGAATCAGACTCAGATGCAGGGAACACTCAGGAGAGCAGGGTTTAAGATGAAAAGTGTCTTTTACTCAGAGTCCAAATCTTCATACACAAGAAGTCAGTCCAAAAACAGCAACCAAAACAGGCAAGAGGCTAAAGTCCCAAAACACAAAGGTCAAACACAGGGAAGCAACACATGGGAAAAACACTGGAATGAAGGGAAACAAGACAACGTGGCAGGAAGCAAAGGGAAGGGTGGACTGAGGTTTCTTGGCAGAAAAGTACAGAGACAGGAAAATAAGCAGGAGACAGGCGTGTAACAGTAAATTGACCAGGAACCAAGAACTGCAAAGCAGAACATGTGAGTGATGTACAAAATAAAACTATTCAATTCAATTTTCAATTCTGTGTTTCAATTCTTGTAGGGGCAAATCCCAACATACATTATGTCAAGGTACTTTACATATAAGGTCAAGACCTGATAAATATATAGAGAAACCCAACAGCGACTGTGGAGCATAAAAACTCCCTTTTAACAGGAAGAACCCTCTCGCTGAACCAGACTCAATGTGGGCAGACATCTGCCTCGATCCGTTGGGGTAAGCAGTAACAGTTGTGTAACAACCATATTTAAAGGGTTAGTTCACCGAAAAACATTTCACTCATTATCTACTCACCACTATGCCGATGGATGGGTGGGTGAAGTGTTTGAGTCCACAAAAAACATGATTTTTTCCCCTGTAGTTTTTCCTTACTCTTGTTGAGGGTTAACGGCAGAGGATGTCCCACCTTGCTAAAGCCCTATGAGACAAATTGTGATTTGTGAATATGGACTACACAAATAAAATTTGATTGATTGATTGATTGAAAACACTTTAGACGTCTCAGGGGTAAACAGCATTGCAGCCAAGGCTACCTCTCCTTTATGCCTCCATACTGCTTGTGTGGTGTCATCCAAGTGTCCGCAAGCCTCAAAATTCATATTTGACTCGAAACGGCGTCATTTCATTTACACCTTGTTTTAAGCCTTAAAGTCCACTCCCGGAAGTAACGATGCTAGCTTAAGCTCTGTCCGACTGGTTGTTGTAATGATGTTGTAGTTGTAATGATGTTATTTATAATAGGAGCACCAGTTAAGAGTAATCATGATAACAATACTAGTAATAATAATAAACACGAGTAGGGTCAGATCTAGATCCTGCAGTTGCTAATTTATCGATAGATTTGGTGACTTTTCGCCTTCCCTAGCGACTAAAAATCGTATCAAGCATGTAGCGACAAATCTGGCGATTTGTAATTGTACTTCCATGTTGTCATCTCAGCGATGTGATTGGAGGGAAGTGTGCATTGCAGGCAGACACAGAGCTGAAACCCATGATGCTATGATGCCTATCGCTGTGCATGTGGATAAAACCAAAGTCCTATGAGCACTCTGTAGCTATGTCTGAAAACTCCATTCATCCCCATGCCCTATATAGAGAATGACTAGAGCTTGTTCACTATATCGGGGATGAATAGACATCGGACTTAGCCCGTATGTATGAACAGAGAAAATTGGGCAAATAGGAAAACATACACGTACTAATCATTTTAGGCCACTGTCCTGTAACTACGTCTATAGACATTCTGGCATTTTACTCTCAGTACTGTACTGCGACGATGCAGATACTCTAAATTAAAATGACGGTAAAATCCAAAGGCACTTTACTAAAAACACACGGGCACTGCACAGAGCGTGAGAAAAAAAGCAAGACAATGGGATGCCTGTCGGGAGCGAGACGTATGCAAATTAGACGTATCTATATGACATGTGACGCCAGTATACAATCTAGCAACTTTTAGCTTCATTTCAGATAGCCAATAGCTATTTCTGGTGAGATTTTTTTGGCAACACTGGTCAGAGATAACTGCAGAATGAGAGAGAGAGAGAGAGAGAGAGAGAGAGAGAGAGAGAGAGAGAGAGAGAGAGAGAGAGAGAGAGAGGCATACAACTATGGGAGAGAGAACAGAGTGTGGTTGTATTCACAGTGTTAAGTCTTACTGTAGGATGAGCCGTATCAATACGTTAGTATCAGTGGCCATATCTGTGTCACAGTTTTTCACACATTTAACCACGTAGATAAGCAGCTCTGTCAGAAGATGACGTGTCCATTTTTATTCCTACACTGATCTGAATGGAGAACATGGAAGTAGCTGTCAGCCGACATTAGCTGTGTCACACTGTGCACTTTTGTGTAACATCACAAGGAGGCCTTTCCCCCATGGCCACTTCACCACCTGCTGTCACAACGACACCACACTTGCAGGTTGATTCAGCTGTTTCAGATTGACACGCAAATTTATGTCACTGTGCAATTTTTCATATGAACAGACACGATGACAAATATTGTGAAAACCTGCACATCTCTGTAAAATGACGGCTCATTAAACATCAGTGATCTGCAGAGAGGCCTAAATAATATCAAGTAATGATGCAAATTACATTTTTTGTTCCATGATTACACTTCACGTGAGACAAACATTTTAAATACATTTTTTTAAATATTAAATATCAAGACAGACAAACCACCTACTGCATTCAGCGTCTCCATCTAATCACAGAGCAGCCGGAAAGGTTATATTCTCGTCAAGGATCAAGCTTAAGCAGAATCTTGAATCTGTCCGTCTCTATCTATGTCAGTGCAGAGGAAATACTCAGGGGAGCAGGATGACCTCCTTCTCATGTAAACAGAGGCTCTCCATGAGCGCCACACACCAAAATCTGCCCTGACACACCAACTGCACCACTCAGAGGCCGGGATTTTTTCTAGGCCAGCACTAGTTCTGTCCTTCTATTTAAGCATAGTTCAGAGAATTGTAAAGATGAGGCATTTCTGATGTATTCGTGTGAAAGCATATTTACATTATGTAAGTGTTCAAATTATTTCTAAAAGTGTTTTTCCATTTTTTGAAAGTAGTGCAAACACTTCTCTGTGTAGCTGAAAGCTTGAAAACATATGGGGGGAAAAAACACTGTTTTATTGACCTTTCTTATCAAAAAGTGGTCGAACTTGATGTTTTCAGACACTGTGCACTTATCTTAGATAGTTTGAGAAAAATTGTTCTGTTGAGAATAGAATTACCTTTTGCAACCATTGTATAGAAAGTGTTTTGTTTGGTGTGATGTTTTTGTGATATTGCTGTAACACCCATTATCTACACTGCTTATCTCCTGAGGGTCGCAGGGGAGCTGGAGCCAATCCCAGCCGACATTGGGTGAGAGGTGGGGTACCCCCTGGACAGGTCGCCAGCGTATCACAGGGCCTACAAACAGAGACAAACAACCATTCACACCTTCACTCAATTTAGAGACTCCAATGAACCTATCCCCAATCTGCATGTCTTTGGACTGTGGGAGGAAGCTGGAGAACCTGGAGAAAACCCACACGAGGAGAACTTGTAAACTCCAGACAGAAAGACCCTGATCAGCCTGCTGACCACCGCACCATCACAGTTTGTTTTTTTGCTGCTCAGTTTTCATTAGCAACCAGTGAAAAATTGAAAAAAATGATTACTTTATAAAACAGAGGTTGTCCTCATTTCACCTATATTAAAAAAATTTTTAAAAAAGCAGCAACAGACATTGGAGCAGAAGACTGTAGCTAATTTTCCTTTTTGTAATTCTTTTTAATCCATCATTTGTAAAAGAATTTTAGTTGTTGGGCCAAAAATCCCTTGGAAAATGTAGATTTATTGTTCACAATTTTGGATAGAGAATCTCTTTATCTCCACATTAAAACATATTCTTTCATGTATACATTTTTTATTTATCATAGGATATTTTGTTTTTCCTTACCCTGCACACACATTAGACAGTTCTACGTGAAGCTATCATGCATACTGGTGTATTTCAGTGTATCGATATTGATACTGCTGCCATAGGAGATGAATTCAGAGGAGTCAGCCATTGTAAAACAATGAACTCCTCAATAGCTGGACAGTATCAAACCTCATCCCCTACAGGCACACGCACACTGTAATACGAAACTTTGAAAACCAGGAAATGAGCTTTGGTTCCACATTTTATTTTCTCAGCCGACTGTCATATAATATAATTTGTGATATTTTCCTCTGCATTGCAGTGCTGTCGTGCACTCAGGTGGTGTCCTTGGTGAATTAGTAGGAGGTTATTTGCATCTCCAGATGGCACACTTATCAATAATTCATCGTGTTTTGAATACTTTCTTTCACTCTTCATTCTTTGCTCTGAAACATTTTAATGTGAATTTCCACATAAAACACTCCCGTGGAATGCTTTGTCACACAAAATATTTGAATCACAAAGTTGCCTTGACATTGCAATTTATTCATTTTGTTTAAGTTAACAAAAAAGCAAAAGGACCATGCATTACTATTCAGAACTATCTCATTATCCTTAAAATCAAATCTTTATAATTTCAAATATAGAATAAGTGAGTTGGCCGTACAACACAGGAATGATTTTCACAAGGATGGAGCACTTTGTGCCTGTGTGATGCAAAAGGTTATTTGACAATAGAGATGGGAGGAGTGGGATGAAATACTAGGTGTTATGATAGTCTATATTTTACTTCACGTCAAAGATTCACAGAACAAAATCAACGATTTATAGCACTATTGTGTATGCAAACCTGATGTTGTCCTCAAAATACCAACAAACCACATCATCAACTCAGTAACATGCTGCATTGTGGTTTATTTGGACTCTATCCTACTTACCGTACACTATCCTGCTGCTGTAAACACTCACTGGTCTCGAATGAGGATTAATCCTCTGCTAAAAATAGTTCCCACCATATGTACAACTTCCTTCTATTTGAGGAACATTTGCTAAAAAAATGCAGAGCCTAGCTTTTTAAAATGAAACTATATTATGTATACCAGACGTTTGCTGATTGTTAATTGATGGACAGTTGGTTTTGGTCTAGCCACGAATTCTCTATTTCCTGTTCATTGATCTTTTTTTATTTTACCAACAAATGCTTACACTTAATAAACGGACAATTTTACAATTAATTTAAGTTTACATTTTAAAATTCATTGGTTCGGCTATATAAATATATATGACGATGGATTGTATTCTTATCTATAAAGGAAGGAAAGAATTTCATAATGATCCCTATTTTAAGTGTATAATTTGGATATTTATGTTTTACGAAATAGAATTATTCCTTTAAGGTAATTTCATACATAGACAGTAAACAGTAGTAAAGACAAAAACAATAACAAGAGAATAAATAAACCTGCAATATAGATGGGCGACACACACTGGCTGATATCCAATTTTTAATTCACAGATCAATATTCCCCCCACACAGCAGTAAACCCAGATGTGTGTGTAATCCTATTCATTCTTCCTCCGCTGAGTGTTTCATCTTTGGTAACAGCCAAGCAGAAACAACTATTCATTTGAGCAGGAGCACGCAGCCTCTCAGTCTCCTAGGCAACAAGCCAGGTTTCCCGCGGTAACAAATCACTGAAGCCCATTGGTGGGAGGATGAGGAGCTCCCTGCAGCATTCCCATGGCAACCGGCTCTGTGATTTCTGAGAAATGATGGCATGTTTTTTTTATAACTCTAACACCAGGCTCACCCCCCATACTGACTTTCACACACACACACACACACACACACACACACACACACACACACACACACACACACACACACACACACACACACACACACACACACATTTTATACACATAAAAAAACACACATGCCTATTCTCTCACTTACAGCTCTGCTATTCCCTCAGATGAAAACACGTTGAACCTGTTTGTGAAATGAATCTCGAGCATTTTCTTTGTTAGACTGGCTTCACTGATTCATTACCGGCTTTAATTTTCTTACCTGACTGAGGAAAAAGGGACAAACCTCAAACCTCCCACTCCATCGATTTCTCTGAGGTCATTAGGGTGAAGTGACTGCAGAGAGAATGAGATGCAGCACAAGCCACGAGGTCTGTTGGGATATTGGGTGTGTTGTTGACTGTATCGTGCAACGAAATGGAGCAGGATAGAGGTTTCCCTGTGGCAATGTGGTACGATGTTGATATTATATAGACAAACCAACCTTATGATTTTATGAAACACTGGAATAAAAGCTGGTTTGAATTTTCAACTGAGCAGTGAAACCTTCTTTTATGGTGTGTAGTAGTAACAGAGCATGGAGCTATTTTAAAGCCTCAAACGTGTTTCTGCATCCACACGCATGGCGAGCAGATGCTCATAAGGTGTTGACCAAGATATTTGCGTGTAACCTTTTATGTGTGCACTCAGGGGCCGTGTCCCACTGACAAAAACAGATGTACAGGAAGCAAACGCTTAAGAGGAGGTCATTAGCATTTCACTGAGGAGGGATACTTAAAATCTATCAACAAGCTCCCGTCTTTCCTTTGCTCTTCGAACTGCTCCATCGTGTTATTTCCTGACTCAATAATAATGTGGCTAAACACTGCTCCCCACCCATAGGATTGTGCATAATCCTGTTTCTGAGAATTCAGTATTGTGAACTCCAGCTCTTCTCTGAGGTGCAGGAAACCCCCAAATCTCTTTTGTGTTTTCAAACGTAAGGATGATGAAAGCTTTCTCACTAAATCCCATTTGAGATTTCAGCCAGCTGCTTGTAGCTTTTAGCTTGGGCTGTAAACACTGTCGCTTCTACACATGATCAGACAACACTTCATACAAATGAGTTTATTTCAAGCCTTTAGTGTGGCAGCCGATACAGGATGAACTTAACATCATTTTTTTGTTCTTGAAATGACAAATAATAGCAGAGGTAATTGTTGTGTGTTGTTGTTATACCACCATAGAAAGTATTAGAGAAGACGTTATAGGGGTGTTTGGATGTATCATTATAATGTCCTAATTCATAGCAATGTGTGACATTGACCTAATGGCAGTTATGGACTGCTTGACGACGCATGCCCTGTGTTTGAGTGTAAACGAGTAGCAGGAAGGGATGACACATATTTAGACTATGCTCTATACATGTGGAATATGAACGTCTATTCCTTTAGCAGCTCATCATGTAAACATGCTATCTGCCTACTGTACTATCTTGTTCTAGTAAGGTCAGTAGTTGGATTATCGGTGTCCATGAAAGTGTAGTCAGTGTTTATGTGCTCTGAAAGACATTGCATACACTAACATTAACGTGGAGCACAAAGAACATGTTATTGGCTGATCCATCAATGTTTTAGCTGTTGTGTGTATAACCTTTAAACAAACACATACACAGAAACACACACACGTACACACTGGATAATCAGGCCCTCTTTGATCATCCTCGTTTGACTCAGTGGTTGCTATGCCAACAGGCAAGAAAATAGCTTTGAGCTGCAGTACTATGGCTTTCATGACTGATGCAACATTTACTCCCCCGACACACAGGCACACACACACTCAGAGAGCAGTTGCTCTCACTTTCTTCTCCAACAGTTGGGTGGATTTAGTATTTAGGTCACCTCTTTGTGGAAGGAGAGAGGAAGGAGCATCCCAATGTAATGGTTGGTGTTGATTGGTCAGAACAGTACACGCACACACAGACACACGCAGAGCAAATACATTGCTCTGCTTTCACCATCCCTCTGTTCCTCTTTCTGTTTCTCTGTCCCTGCTGTTCATTTGCCAAAGGACACATGTGGGACTGTGGGCGGCCGAGTATCTTGTCCACCTCTGTCTTCCTCCCTCTTGTCTCCTTCACTTCTTCCTCCCTCATATCTAGTATGACCTACATTTCCTCCTGATGCCTTGGCCCTTTGATGCCTGCCTGGCTTTTCTTTTTTCCCACCTCTGCACACACTAGAAGACACACACACACACACACACACACACACACACACACACACACACACACACACACACACACACACACACACACACACTATGGGGGTGGGGTGGAGTCACATTTAGAGCTGTTAAGGGTGGAGTTCTAAAATAGAATGCCAAGCTAAGCCCTGAGTGAACCCTGATTCAAAGCACACACACACACTCCTCCCTCCTCTCTCTCTCTCTCTCTCTCTCTCTCTCTCTCTCTCTCACACACACACACCCACACACACACACACACACACACACACACACACACACACACACACACACACACACACACACACACACTAACCCAAGTAAACAGAGAAGGTTATGGATATAGTGCCACCTATGGACAAACAGCATCCCCTTCATGTTGATTTCTATGACTCCACACTGCCCCCTACTGTGCTTTGTTGAAAAATATAACCACTTACAATCACAGTTAGACTGCCTCTCTGCTTCCACCTAGTGGAGGATATCCTGTCCTGTCTTAATACTCCCTGTTACACATGATGATCCTGATATTTGAACCTTTTGTCACATTAAAGTAGGTCATGTGCTTTGATAGGAGAACTTACTCTAAAGAGTATGGGTGCAATTTAGCCCATGGTCATCAGTGTCAATGCCATAAAAAGTTATTTCATCATAAACTCCTGACAGTAATTGGCAGTAGACAACATTAATATCCTGTTCCAGGATTTGGACTTTGAAAAACACGTTGTTACAGGCCAGGACGTTCTATGAAAAGATCCTATTGGCTGCATTTTTTACAAGATTCTGCTTCTATGACTCATTGGGAGATACAAATCAGCATAAGTCCCCCAAAGCAATATAGAACAAACACTTATAGTATAGCACTTGTCAATACAAGTAACAAAGTGCTTTACAACAATCAGAGTAAAAACAATATTAAT
This sequence comes from Hippoglossus stenolepis, assembly GCF_022539355.2. NCBI lineage: Eukaryota > Metazoa > Chordata > Actinopteri > Pleuronectiformes > Pleuronectidae > Hippoglossus > Hippoglossus stenolepis. Next base: position 25,243,748 of record NC_061496.1, on the reverse strand, counting down.
AAAGATACAGATAATAGTTATAGTAATGTAGAACCAATTTATTAACTAAGAATCACTCTCAGTAATCATTGCAAAATCATTATTAGTTAATATTATGTAAGACAAAGATTTCTACATGAATCAATAGTAGCAGCATGATGCTCTTCAGTTATACAAGTATATAACAAAAAGGATGTAATACATACCTTCTTAAAGTGTCCAAAGTCAAGAAACTTCAAAGTTTGAACTGGATGGAAGCATTTAATGGCAAACGCCCTCTGCTGCCACCAGGAAACTGAGCCAAGCCTCCACTTCCTCCAATTCTCTCTCTTTGATTATAGCATTTTAGTCCATCCTGTGGTCCTTGTTTGTCTGTCTGTGTGTGTGTGTGTGTGTGTGTGTGTGTGTGTGTGTGTGTGTGTGTGTGTGTGTGTGTGTGTGTGTGTGGTCAGTTCTCTGTGTTAACGTTAACACAGCAACAGCATGCTGACCCAGAGGAGCTTCAGAAAGGCCGAAGCCCACTGCACCTCAGGGTGAGCTCTCTGATCTGTTTCTCCATTCACTACATACCAGCTTTGATGCCTGTTTTCATCTCATGTCTTTTTCTTTATTATAATTTTTTTTGTACATATTTCAGTACAACATAAACAGAAGAGAAGAAAGTATAGCCTTTGGGTTTGGTCTTTATCTTAAAATTGACATATTGGTCTATTGGTCTTGTATACATTATAATGTTAAGAAAATAATAATTTAAATTGGAAAACAATGCTATGGGACATATTCAATTAGAAAGTGTTATAAAGTGTAACCAATACTACAAAAAACAAGAATGATTCTGTAATATACATGTACATGTACACACATGCATTTTCACCAAGGTGCTATGTTATGTTTCTTCCGTTTTTTCAGAAGCAAAAGTGATATCAATTGAATCAATAGAATATCAACAGCCCTTAACGATTTTCTTATTTAGTTGTTTGAAAAAAAATGCAGATTTATCCATCTGTTAAAACAAGACTTTGTTGAGCAGCAGCAACAGCGGCCTCTGCTGCCACAAGTGGTAAAGACAAGAGGCGATGCATGCTACGCATGCTGAATATACCAAAACCAGGTAATACGTTGTATTAACACTACTTTACAATGACATCATAATGTTGTTATCCATACAATTAAACCATGATTACGAATGGCTGGTTAATCTTTATGTAGATTGTGTGTCTGATTTAATTGGTTGTAAAAGTTAAAGCATCAGTACACTATATGACCATTTTCTGACTTCATAGTGATGTCATAATGTCATCACTCCTCCTACTCATGTCAAGTCAACATTCAGCTGATCTGTTTCACCGAAAACCTCTAAAGCCACAGCGGCTGAGGGCTGAAATGAAGATGATAGGAAATGGTCTCTTCACCTCTGCATGATGTCCGTACCTTCGACACTGAGATGGTCTGTGCTTGTCTGTGGTGTGTGACATAGTGCTGTGAAATGTCCCGTACTTCTCCCAGGAGATCGTAACAAGTCAACCCACGTTGTGTAGTGCATGAGGTGTTCAGGATGCAGAGTGGGGAGGTCGGTGCCATCGAAGTGTTTTTCAAACTGCTTATTTAAAGTATAATAGTTTCATTATTTGCATATTATATATGACGTTGCAGCCAGGGGATAAATCACCTAACCTTAGCCTACATATGGAAGCAAGGGGAAATAAGCTGCTGAGAGACAGAGCCAGGGTAGCTGTTTCCTCTTTGTTTTCATTCTCCAACAACACTATATTTATCAAACACATATCAACGTGATATCAATCTCCCACAGTGTCGAGCTCTGCAAACCCAGAACAAATCACATTGGTGTCTGAAACCCCAGGTGCTTTATACCTTTATGTTCATCAACTTAATTCTAGTTTCATATTTCTTGTAGGAGGCAGCTAGCCACCACTAGAGGTCCCTGTTTCTTAACATAAACCACACCAGTGTCATACCTTGACTGAGGTGTATGGACATTTATTTTAATACATGGACATCTGGGCTGCTCTGGTTTCATTTATAATATTTCCAAATATATAGCCTATTCTCATGCATGTAATATGTGCAGTGTGGTTTTAGTTATTTTGTACATCCCATCTGTTGTTCTTGATTTCTTGTCTCTGTGTCTTGTCTCCTCCTGCTCACTTTTCCCGTTTCTGTCCCTCACAAACACTGTCTCTCTCCTTTAAGTCCCACAGACAATAGCCACCAGACTCTGATTATTAGTGTGAGCACTGTGAGGCAGTGTGACTGTTATGGCTGCCCCTCACTCTGCACCATGGGAGTCATGCTCAGAGCTGCTCCTTCCCTGATAAACACAATGTCACATGTTGCCTAGTGGACACCTCTTAACATGCCATGGGATTAAAAGACAAAATGAAAACCAGGAAACCTTCTGTCTTCAGCAGCATTTGAAGGTAAGAATTGAGAGTTTGACTGGATGACAGAAGGAAAAAGCTTTTTGACTACGTTCCACAAAAATTTAAAGAGGGGGGGGTGCTATTTCAGTGACTGAAATGAAAGCTAAACCAATGCCCTGTGTCCTATGTGGGCTGTCTTTTAATTTTGCCTTCATTAGGTTGCTCATTCCCATGATCTTTCTCTGCAGCATTTTAAGACCTAACTTGTAGCCATACACCCACACTGAAAATTTAAAAGAAGATAAATGTAAAGAGCTTGTCATACTGTTTTACATAATAAATCACATCATGGTGAAAATGTGACTCCCATTCAGAGAGGAAGCGTTTAAATCTCTGCAGTTAAAGTTGCTGTAATTGAAATAATTGTATTATCTATGAAATAGTTTTTATACTGGAAAATGGAGCAATCGACCACATGTAATGAAATGGGGGTTTCAGCTCTATGAAGCATTTGAACATGTTTAAAGCTCATTGGTTGGTTTTACAGACTGTAGCTTCACTGCTCTGCTTCACCCTCACCGCTCTGATCAGCATCATCTTTGGCTGCATCAGGCAGCAGTTTTCAGCCAAAACCTTTTAAAATCCACTGTACACTTTCTGTACGGCACCAAACAGCTAAAAGACAGAGTCAGCAATTCATATTTCCATCAGGAGTTTGGGGAAAGTAGAACAAAGTGGAAGTAGAGTGAATATTGGCCTTTAATTCATCAAGTAGCTAGAACCATGACTCTTAACCAGACACAGAAGCAGCTTCTCCCCACAGGCCATCACTCTGATGAACACTTCAACAGTCACACAGTGTACGTATGTAATATACCTGTACATTAGTCAGCCAACAAAAAGCCCAATTTGTTATTATTTATTATACTGTTACTCAATTCAGGTTTACACATACATATCTCCGACAATATAAATCTAAGCAGACTGTATATACTGTACATTACACAAACGTCATAAGATTCACCTACTTTGTATATATATATGCATCCTGTACATTAATAACCTATACTTGTTCCAGCAACTTTGCACTCTGCACCATATGAATCACCTTCCTCATGTATATAAGTAACCTGTACATTAATGATCCTCTGGTTACAATTCCACTATATCCGCGAAGTAGTAATATTTCTGGTCCACCCTTGCACATCTTGTTTCTCGTTGCACAGCTCTCTTGAGCAGTTTAACTCTATCTGCACATAGTAGTTTATGTTATGCTTATTTAGCTAGTTTCTGTTAGTCTGTAGTTAATTGTATGTCTATCTGTAGAAGTACATTTAGTCAAACTCCTAGTATGTGTACTCATACATGTCAAATAAAGATGATTCAGATTTATCTTAATCTGGCTCTGTTGTCACTAATAGCTAATGGTCAGTCTCAGCATCGTGACAAAAATATATCTTTTCATATTAAAAAAAACTAATTTACAATATTTTCTTTCTTTCAATTCAAATTGTATTTCATGTAAATGTATACTTTGTGGCATCGTAGGTAAAGTTTGACTAAGTTTCGGTGCACACGCTGCACAGCTAGATGTGCCTTCCATGGACTCACTTTAAATTGGCTGCCAGTCTCTCATCTTCAGTCCTAATCAATCACAATCAATTCAATTCAATTCAATTATATTTGTATAGCACCAAATCATAATATACGTAATCTCAAGGCACTTTACACAGAAGGTTGCGACCTTAAAAATAACAGAGAAACCCAACATTTCCCACAATGAGCAGCACTTTGGCGACTGTGGAGGGAAAAAACTCCCTCCTCGACAAAAGGGTCAACTGCTCATTCGCCTTCACATTGAAAGTCCTTAAATTGGCCCAATCAACCATAAGCATACGTCACATTTTCACCTCGCTCAGAGCATTTTGGTTTATTTCCAATCTTCAGGCTGTATAGAGCATCACATTTTTAAACACACACCCCAAACAGACAGCTAGCAGACCATGGAGAGATATCCACTGAATTCGATGAGAAGTAATTTGGTTTACAGTCTCCTACTTGAACAGAATGTGTAGCCATACTAACGAGTGCTTGTCCAAAGTGTTTACTGTCACGACATGTGCAATAATGAAGGAATAATTAAAAATCTGGAAAAATACATTAGAAAGTGAATCCCTTTCTTGTTCATTAGTCTTAAAATATTTTGTCCAAACTTGAATGTAGGTGACCAACCACCAAGCTACTGTCAGCTCTGGTGATAGTGTAATTTACATGCACTGCAATGACAGCGGTCTGGATCGTTCCACTAACGGTGCGTCGCTGTGAGGTGCCACCAAGTCTGGTCTGAACCATTAACACCAGCTGCCTATGCTCCTCGGCCATTAGCACTCACTCCAACACTGACAACAGAATATGTCTCAGACAAGACAACATTAATGCTATTTACAGTGCATCACACTGTCCCGTCCGCATGTCCCTCTGTCTTTTTCTCTCCTCGGGCCTCAGCAGCTTCGCTCTCACTCTGTTTCACTGAGTTCACTGTGCTGTGGCTTCTAGAAAGATACTGGGCCTCTCCAGCTGCAGTACAGATATCGATCAGGAGAAGTAACACATACTGGCAGACATGTGGGAGATGGTAGTGGACACAACATACTCTCGTTCATTTTTTTAATTCAAGTGTGAATCAAAGAATTTGTGTTTTTATCTTATAAATGTCTCGAAGTACAATCAAAAGATGTTATGGGGCCATGGTTTGTGAACAGGGATTCCAACTGCGACAAAACAACGTGGAAATCTGATGTACTGAAACATTTTTGAAAAATGCAGTTTATATAAATACGCAACTCGTTTTAGAAGAAGAGTGATGAGAAGTAAAATGCCACTGAGGTGGCTCTATTCCCCCAGAGCCTGGACACTGGTGGTGGTGAATGGGGCACAAAGTTCGAACGATTGATGAAGGCTTCTGATTGGACGGTTGACCAAGTATCCAGAGTTGAGGTGAGACAGGGGCGGAGGTGGGCCACTCATGAATGATGGAGCTGAACTGACAGCTGAACGACAGGAGGGAAAGAGAACATTTTAAACTTACTGGTGATTGGCTCAAGGTGAGTGCGTTGTGATTGCGATAAAAGACAGAGAGAACTGGTGGATCCTCGAGGTAGCAGGAAACTGTGCATGTGACAAGACAAGTTTAGAGCTTTCATGTCTTGATTGATACAACTAGGCAGCGTAAAATATATAATTTACTCGAGCTGATATTAAAAAATCCTAAATATAATTGTAGAGTTGGCAGGACTGCAGTGTGTGGAAAGATGCAGGCAGACATGGATTTACTGAATCCCGGGCAAAATAAAGATAAATGTAGTAACAGATTATTTTTGTAACTAGTCCACTTGATAGTAGTTTCACTGTTTCGTCGGTAACAGCTGTATAGAGGCTGTTCACGTACATGTAGAGGGGGAAAGTGACAGCAGTTATTTGTGTTTGCAACAAGTTCATTTTACTGCAGCTTTATTTTTTAAAAGCCACAACTCTTTGATTCGAAACATGGCTGAACAGCTGTGTGAGACGATCCCTGTTGTCAGTCAGGTGCCAACAGACAACTGCTGGTTACACACACACACACACACACACACACACACACACACACACACACACACACAAATGCATGCCATGCCTATAAACCTTCCGGGAAGAGAACCATGACATCACTGCTGAGATGCACCCTGCATCAGTGCGTAGGAGGCACGTCTGTGTGTCTGTGAGCTGTCACTGAGAACCACAGCACCTGTGCCGTCACCACGCCACCTGACGGTCCCACCTTCCAGGAAGGCTGTGAGGTTTATGTGTCAATGAGCGACAAGTGGCTCATGAACCATGTGAGATTAATCCAGTGTGTGTGTGTGTGTGTGTGTGTGTGTGTGTGTGTGTGTGGAGATCTTGGAGTGAAGGGAGGATAGAGCATGGAAAAAATATGTGCATGTGTTTGTATGATGTATGGCCTCATCAGAGAACATTCTTTAGTGGTTTTAATCACACATGACACGCTGCCCTTGGCCTTTTTAACAGTTGTCAGAAAGGTGAATATATGGCTCTGTGTGTGTGTGTGTGTGTGTGTGTGTGTGTGTGTGTGTGTGTGTGTGTGTGTGTGTCCAAAACACACAAAAAGACATGTATAAACCTCTATGGTCTCTTGGCACCTGATGGGCTATTTGTAAAACACATGGCGACGTGTATGTAATATATATACATGACATTACACATGATACCATTCATGTTAAAGTCTCTGAAGAATATTGTCCAATAGTCATCCAGACGTTGACCCATTTCATTGAATCATTATTGTCCATCTCTTCCTCTCTGCTGTCTTGCAGCTTCCATCTCTCGATAAGCTTCTCTTGTCCACTTTTATTTTCAGTACAACAGTGTCAGCTGGACACTAAACACACCACACCGTAATTCAATCTGGACTAAGATGATATTAACTGAAACATTTTTTATTTGTCAGCTTACACTTGTGCAGATCATTGGTATTGATAATTTGGGTTGGGTGTGTAACCTAACACACACCGTCATCTACTAACCAGTCAAGTAAAAAAAAAAAATGGGTGTTGTGTGACTCAATTTCTGTTTTTCAGGAAATCAATCACTACTCACTATATAGTCCACTATATTTATATCTGAGCAATTTATTCCATCAAACATTGCCCTTGCACTGAATGAAAGAAAAACGGTCAACAGATGAAAGGAGAGAGAGAACGGCATGATTTGAAAAAAATTGTGTCATTTCTAAATAAAAAAAAGAATTAAATAGAACAAAGCCTCAGATGTGACTCAATAGAAGCAGCAGCAAACATAAAAACCTTCACTGAAAAGAACCGAAAGTTGTGACAAAAAACTCATATTTTCTGTTTATTCATGTGGGAAGATACAGTCAGTCAAATGCGTTGTTACTGACTGATATGCTTTGTTTTAATTGTTAGACAACAAGGATGAACTTACTGGCACAGAGAAAATGACCCGTATGGTACTTTTACATTTTTCGATAAGCTCAGTATAGTCCTCTACGTGGAACTCTCTATGCCATGAGTAGGAAGGAGGGAGTGAGTGATTTTGGACACAACCCTGGACTTGAGTCCGACCCGATTCCTGGTTTTTAGGACCCACTTGAGCATTGATGACTCAGACTTGAATTTGAGCATTGACTCCATTTGGAGATGAGGGTGCAGACTTTATGTCGGTGTTTATGTAATAGGTCACAATATTATCACACAAGATATTGATTTCTACATTATAACTGTAACATTGTTAAATTTCATGCAAGGGCAGACACGTGTGTTTACCAGCCCACATACATATTCATGGGGGGTACCATCAGTTTGTGCTGAGAAATGATGGCACTATGTCAAAAGAGATGCTCAGTACTTTGTGCTTTGCTTCTATGGATTCAGATTCAGACTCAGATTTAGCTCAGACTCTTTTTATTGTGACAAAGACTCAAACAGAGACCAGAGACCCGACTCAGACTGAGATTTAATGAGTTAACTAAAACACTGTTTTGTGTTTTTTACCACCTGGTGAATTTCAGTCTAATATTCATATTCTTCTACATCTTGTTTGGTCTCAGAAGTATTTCTGCATTAATTTATATTGTTAGTACAGAGAGTATTGTATTGTACGACGGACTTATAGGGCCACATGGAAGAAAGGAAATTCTGACATTTCAAGAATATAACCATAATATTAGAATATAGTCATTATATAATGGCCGGCCTCCCCTGTGTATATAAGCCTCTGTGCTTCTCTTTGTCTTTGTCAGTCCGTCGTCTAACGTCACTTTTTCCTCGTAATATGACGTCTTTATTCTCAAAATACACCTAAATAGTTTTTCTTCAATGTGCTCCAGAGAGTTTATCATAACCTTCAGCCTCTATAGCTGCTACATGGTTTCTTTCTTCCTTTAGCTCATCAATAAACTTGTCTATCTTCACTGCTAAGCAGGTACAGCTGGTTTATTGTGGAAATGTTGAAGTTATACTTCCTCCAAACCTGCATGCCCCCCCACACACACACACACCACCCACATCCTCTCTGACAGATGCTGATGAAGCTGACGTACACTCACGCTAAATAGACCTGATACCTCAGACAGAACAGAATCACAGTCATTAAACACTTGTGGATTATAGCTGGAGGATGGCTAAGGCAATTTTCAGTTTTCTGCAAAGTAGAATCCATTCGCAGGTTTTGTCATGAGTCACTTCCATTTTACCTCTGCAACTTTTTAAAAACTAGAATCGTTTTTTATTGCCGTCTTTTTAGTTTTCCTCTGACAGTAAATATTAGAAAAGCTTCCTCAATGTTGGGTGCTGCGTATCAGACAAGTGTATTTGTTTTTGTTTTAGCATCAAACAGTGAAGCCGGAGGAGCATTGGGTAGATGAAATGGGGAAAGCTTAGTTTGGATAAAGGTTAACATGAGCCGATGGACGGAGGTGTTGTAATGTGCAAGGTGCCATGTTTGGGGACGACTGCTCCGACAGTCTGACCATTGACTTCTGTCAGACACCACAGTCAGAGATCAGGTGAGCTCCATGTGGTCTTACCTCTGCAATATAAGGATATGCTATGCTTTTGTAAAATAGGATGTTGGAACCTGGATAGTGATAGTTTATGTTGTTTTCAGTTCACATATGACTGGATTGAGCTATGACTGATTAAGTTTTGTGTTTTGGTTTGACTGAACTCAATGGTACCTGGCGCACTGTCATGCCTGACAATTGAGAAAATCTATGTATTAAAGTGACCATTGAATAAATGTAAACAAAAAACATTCATCAGTGTAAAAAAAGCAGCTTAAATTGTGAATGTGTTGTTAATCTTCTGATTCAGCTTGTGATCCTCTAATAGAGTTCAAATATCCGTCTTATATTTTGATAATTCACTTCCTGTCCCGGCACTAATCATATTATCACCAGTGTAATTTTCAGTGGACTCAAAATGTCACTGAGCCACAGCTCAGACCTCTCCGGTGTGAAAACTACCAGACAGCAGACACACACAGGATAAACAAATATCCATCAGGTGGTCCATTATTCATGGTTGCGTTACTTTTGCAGACCGAGCATGTCTGTGTGTGTGTGCGTGGCAGTGTGAGTCTGTACAGAGTGTGTGTGTGTGTAGTGAAGCATGTTTCAGTCAATATTTGCTCCTGTCATGTTGACTGCTTCTGTGTCAGTAACCATGTGACAACAGCTCCATGATGTCATGGTGTGTTACTTCTTGTTCATGCTGAACGCACCACAGACTTATTTCAAGACTATGTCAAAAACATTTGGTCTTGTCTTAAATATAAAAAGAGCTGCTAATTTATTGAAAGGTTCAGTCAGCTTCTTCTGAATGATAAACAATCAGCAGAAAGAGGCCACTGCACCAGGGCCATGGTCCAAGAAGGCTGAGCTTAGTCTCTATTTAGTGTCCTTGGGCAAGACACTGAACAAAGAGTTGCCCCTCATAGGAAAAAAAAGTGCTGCCCATATATGCACTGTATGAATGTGTGTGTGATTGGGTGAATGGCAATAAACTGTACTGTAAAGTGCTTTGAGTGGTCATCAAGACAAAAAAATAGCTATATAAATACAGACCATTTACGTACAATAAACCAGTCAGTGTCATCTCCTATTGCTTTGAGAAGCCAGGTGCACTTGCACTGTGACATATTGCTTTTATATTTTAGAAATGTAAGATAGAATACTTCTCTGCAGAGGAAACAGATTTGTTTAAATCCCTATTTTTAATGTATTGCTTTAATAATTTGCCAATTTCATTCATTAATTCTGCTTTATGTGCCACCCTCCCATGCAGGTGCATCAAAACAACAGTGAAATACTGTGCCACTGACTTCAGAGCAGATTTACTTTTTTTTGTGCTGCCTCGCCATAGCAATGTAAAATGCATATCACCATATTAAGACCAACACGTCCATGGTGCTCAGATTGGCGAAAGCACATTTGGAAGTAAAACAATGTGGGTGCTGGACGGTAAATAATCAACTGCGTTGGTCTGAAAAAAGACACTTGCAGTAGGGTCAGTCTCAGTAGGTTTGCTGGCTTTGATATGTTTGTTTTTCATGATGGATGCACTCTGGACTGAAAGAAATAATAGCTAAGCAGAATGTTGTCATGTAAAAACCTGAGGGTGTGTGTTTACCACGCAGTGAGAAACTAAGACAGAAAGTATCAAAAATGAATCAAAACAAAAAGACGCAATTTAAAATAAAAACATTTGAATATTTGATGTTTTTTTAATCTGTTTTTTTAAAGTCCTACGGTATGGATATTGTGAGATTATTTTTGCAATCATAACTCATCTTCACTGGCAGAATTGAAGAATAAATCCCAGCCTGCTGCTCCCATGGTTCATATACTGCAGTCAGAACCTGGTGGGAGGATTTGAGACATTGTGTTTGGCATTTGAATGTGATAGATAAAACCAAACTATCATTATCATATCATCGTTATTATTGTTGGTGACTTTAATATTCATGTCGACAATAATAATGATAGCCTTAGCGTAGCATTTATTTCAATACTAGACTCAATAGGTTTCAGTCAGTGTGTACACCAACCTACTCATTGTTGTAACCACACACTTGACCTTGTATTATCATACGGTGTCAAAATTGAAAATCTAACAGTACTTCCGCGCAATCCAATCCTATCAGACCATAATTTAATAACCTTTGATTTTTCATTATCAGAATGTATGCCACTAATAAAAAACTAATTTTCTAGTTGTCTACCTGATAGTGCTGTAGCTAAATTTAAGGAAATAATTCCAATTAAATTTAAACCTGTATTATCCGTCGATACAACCAACAAATTCATTAAAAACCCTAGCTCCACTGAGATTGACCATCTCGTCGATAGCTCTGTAAAGTCATTACGATTAACATTAGACTCAATAGCGCCTCTAAAAAAGAAACATATAAAACATAGTAAATTAGCTCCGTGGTATAATTCCAAGACACATGAGTTAAAGTAAGAAGTTAAGTATCAAGAAAACTAGAAAGGAAGTGGCGCTCCAGCAACCGTGTTGAATATCTCCTAGACTGGAAGAATAGTGTTAAAGCATATAAGAAGGCCCTCCACAAAGCAAGAGCTGCCTACTACTCGAAACTAGTAGAAGAAAATAAAAACAACCCCAGGTTTCTCTTCAGCACTGTAGCCAGGCTGACAGAGAGTCACACCTCCACCGAACCCAGTATTCCTCGATCCCTAAATAGCAATATCTTTATGACCTTCTTTAATGATAAAATTATAGTGGCATCCGATATTGATGGTGGATCATGATCGTGGTGGCAGCTGACCATGGACTAAACAAGACTGCTTGATATATAATATTTCTCCTCAGATACTCGACCATTACTGACAATAATCCATCAATTCACTGACCTTCAGTTATGCTTCAAAATGTTTACCCTTATCAATGCTGCTAAAATCTAAAACCTTTAACTTGATGATGTTCTCCTTTACACGTGACATCTACTGCACTTCTGTCCGTCCTGGGAGAGGGATCCCTCACATGTGGCTCTCTCTGAGGTTTCTACCTTCTTTTTACCCTGTTAAAAGGGTTTTTTAGTAGTTTTTCCTTACTCTTGTTGAGGGTTAAGGGCAGAGGATGTCACACCTTGTTAAAGCCCTATGAGACAAATTGTGATTTGTGAATATGGGCTATACAAATAAAATTTGATTGATTGATTGATTGATTAAAGATGCCATGAGCTCTATTGAGGAAATACTATCAATTGGTTGAATTTATACCAGCCTGGTGGAGCTGCACCTTTACTATAGTTCACCTGTGGTGCATTAGCAGTAAGTGACTCAACTGGCAGGCTTCAAATGACTGTGTTCTACCCAATCCAAATGTTGTAGTAATATAATCTTATAATATAATTATACAATGTCTCAATAGGGTTTTATACAGTCTACTGAATCACCTTCACCTATATGCTGATGCTGCAGCTCCATCCAGCTGCATCCACTATTTATATAGTATTGTCAGGGTCACAGCCTTTGGTGGGAACATGTAGCAAGAGGGTCTAATTTCTGCTTTAAAGGCTTAACATCATTGATGTTACACATTCATTTTTTGCAAGACGCAGTGCTCCAGTTAGCATTATTTAATGCTTTACTCTTAATGTCTAGTAACCTTCACAATGGCAGCCTTCACGAGAATGTGTTTTCCCGTTTGTGCAGGCGCCCTTAAACTGTAAAGGAATGGCAGTTATGTGTTGTGGACTAGTTTACAAAGATAACTCTCTTTAGACAAATATAACACTCAGAGACACACACGCAGACCTGTGTAGGCATGCAGTCCGTCAACACACTCGCCCGCACATAAATCAAAAGAAACATGTTCTCAAGAAAGACGTGTGCACACACACACACACACACACACATACACGTCAGCCCCAATCATTTAGGTTACATGTTTTATCGTCAGTTGACATGCAGATGCACTGATGTGATGTCCCACTGAATTAGTTCCTCAACAAATATTTAATGGTGTTACTCTGGATTGGTTTAATTAAACAACCAGAGTACAGTTCAAAGTCAAGGCAGCAGCCCAGTTCGCAGGAAATTACAGTCGTTTTGGAAAAATCTGCACCTCAAGATTTACAGTCACTGCCAACACTCACTGGCAAAGTGGAATGTGGGGTCACCTCTATATGCAGCGCGGAGGAAAGTGGGAATGTGAAGGTTAGTGGTGGGTGGATGGGTGTGTAACATGTCAGACTGTGAAGTCCGTGCAGTGCTTGAGGGAAGATACACGGGAAATAAACACTAGATGAACACATACCAGGTTCACCACCTGCCTCTGCCGCATTTTTTCCAGGCTCATTCTCAGTCAGTCAGGACATTTATTTATATTAACACGATTTGATTGGCTAGTGCCTGCACATGGGTATTTGGCAGGCAAATCAAAGCAATGACACCATACTGCAGTTCACCAACACATGACGTCCCCACTTTCAAAGTTAATGGGAAGTTTTTCCATTGAAGCCTCCAACACATACAAGTGAATGCTCTGTTTTAGCCAAGAGGCCTTATCATAACCATATGTATTTTAACCTTAAACTTATCTGGCATAAACAAAATCTCCTGACCACAATAGTTGCTATTTAAAGATACTGTAAAGATTCTGAATTCGACGAAATGTAATTCACTTGTGGAAAACTCTCAGAATGAATCTTTTGAATCAATTACAAGTGTTCTTTGAGCAATCTGCGACAATTCCCATGTCTAGGGGTCGCGTATGCCTTCCTGTTTACACCATCACGCCCATGCCCAGTGTACGAGAGTGGTCACAAGAGATGTGTTTTCTGGCATGTTTGTATAGATGGGGATTAAAACTGATACAGAGCCAAAACGCTTGCAGACATCATTTCAGTTAGAAAACGCAGGAACAACAGATCTTGGTCATCATGGAAACAAGAATTAACATGCAGAGTGTACCAGCAACAGCAAACCATACCTTTGCATACCTTAACGGATAATGTCTACTACTTCTTAGGTTAGGGTTAGGAAGAGAATATGAACAAAAGAAGTACTTCTTTAAGATTACAGGATGTTTGTGGTGATGGTTACAATAAGAACAATGAAAGGTTTTGAATAGGTCGCTGATAAAGGATACAACACAGACTATTGGCTTTACAAGGCAAACAAGCAGCAGGATCCATCACTCTTTATGCCATGGTGCCCTACTTCCTTCTTTGCTCCTGGCACAATGTCTACGGCCACCAGGCGTCACCCAACAATACAACCTAACTATGGGTCGTGATAGGCTGCTGCACAGATGACCTATGGGCTGGTTTATCACAAGGACAGCTGACGACACTGTTACTTCTCAGAAAGAAGTGTTCGAATTGTATTGATGACCGACAAGAGAACCCTGTTAAGCCTGGGTCATAAACCATGATGAGGCATGCTGGGTCAGGTCAGTGCTGACATATGAACGTACGTCTTGACAACCAGCTGAGGTTGTTTTCACCTCTCTGATGTTACACACACTCCTGTTCACTTCAGATCAGCCCAGCCCCTGATATTTTTAGCCACTGTTAACAGAACGTGTGCTTTTTGACTCTTTTTGTCATGTTTGTGGACATTACGATCATAGTTTTTGAAATCACTAACGTAAGGTAACGTAAAAGCCTTCTTGAGGTGGCCTCTTTTTCTCACTGTCTAACGGAGACTAACAGAGACTCACCAGGTTTTCAATTAACAATGCAAACCCATTCACGCCCCATCCATTCCCGACCGGGTATCAGTGAACCAAGCAGCCACTGCCAAGGAAATATTATACTATGTAATTTATTATTTATTCAATTTTATCTATTATTTAAATTTGTATATTTATTCTATTTTATTTATACTATAAAATATCTTCAATAACTATTTTCCTTGCTGGTTGACCAGAAGTATTTTTCTGAATGTTCATTGGAAATTCCTAAGTGTATCATGCGTAAAAAGGTATCTGTGATGGATGATCGTAGGGACAACCTTTAAAAAATATATTTTTGGACAAAATCATTTTTAGTCACACTAACCAAAACCACTCTATTAATTCTAGCTACATGGATTGTGTTTTACAACTTAGGAGGACATGTACATCACTTCCTCATTGCTCTTTTAACAGACCCTACCTCACTCATCGTATCTATGTCTTACAGGTGGGTCAGCACCTCTGGCAGCAAAGGTGGCAGCAAAGGTGGAGCAAAGGTGGAGAGAATGTTTCTTTTGGCAGGAAGTAAAGCAACAGATGGAAGAAGCGAACGCAGGTATTGGATCCCGTCTTACCTCAGTTTATTCTGATGACAAGGCAGAAATGTTCGTAAATGCAACGTGTTGCTGGAATTAAAATTTAAGACATTAAAGTTTTTTAATCATTTTTGCAGGTGACATGTTGAATTTGGAGTTGCAGTTTAAAGTTGAATAATTGAATAATTTTATTTTAATTTGCCTGAGGGCAGCCGAATTGCATGTTACAAGGAAGATATAATGCAGTGTAACTGTAGATGATGAAAATATAAATACAATGTGAGTTGATGGTGGATCCTGATGGCGGTAGTGGACTATGTTGGCATCCGATCAGGACTGCTTGATATATAATATTTCTCCTCAGATACTCGACCATTACTGACAATAATCCATCAATTCATTTACCTTCCATTATGCTACAAAGTGTTTATTCTAATCAATGCTTCAAATACCCTTATCTTTCTGATGTTCTCCATTACACTTGACATCTATTGCACTTCTGTCCGTCCTGGGAGAGGGATCCCTCACATGTGGCTCTATCTGAGGTTTCTATGTTCTTTTTTTTTGTTGTAGTTTTTCCTTACTCTTGTTGAGGGTTAAGGTCAGAGGATGTCACACCTTGTTAAAGCCCTATGAGACTAATTGTGACTTGTGAATATGGGCTATACAAATAATATCTGATTGATTGATTGATTGAAGTGTAAGTGGCAGTGAGAGTGTAAGTATGTGTACTGTGAATAATGAAAGTGTCAGTAGGGGACCAGTGACTGAAGTGTCAGTTGGAGTATTTGAATTTTCATTTGAAAGGTCAGATGATGTGAAGAGTCTGAAAGCAGGTAAACCGTCAGTTGAAGGGTTGATGAGACGACCATTAAATTATCAGACAAGTGCAGAGATATAAGCAGTTAGAGATGAAGCTGAAGCACCAGAGAAAGAAAAGTGTGTAGGCCTTCTGTAAACAATAAAAGTGGCAGTACATTAAATTGAGTTTCGGAAAGATTAAGTATAGTAAGAGCGTAATAACAGTCAAGATCTAATTAAAATGCAGACAACTTCGATTTATCATTATACATGATTTTATGAATAAAAGATGAGGGTAATTCCTGTGAGGCATAACAAAATAACAGCTGTTTAAATGGGTTTTTAGATGTGACAAAGGGTGAGTTTACCTACCTGATCTCATTATGGTCGTACGCTCAGTCTTCAACTTCAAATCAGGAAATAGTGACACTTTATCTAATGATGTATGTAGCAGGTATTTAGGGAAGAGATACTTATTGTAGATAGGTTAAAGGTGACAATGTCACAGAGTGCAGAAGTCAGAAGTCAGAAATATAGTTCTCTGTCACTCACCTGCTGGAAAATGAACTATTCCAGTGGACCCCCATCAACAAAATAACAGTATTTACAACATTGATTAGAAGAAACAGTTTGTAACATAATGGAGAAGGGTGTCAATGTTCAAAGTATTACATTACATTACATTTCATTTAGCTGACGCTTTTATCCAAAGCGACTTACAATAAGTGCATTCAACCATGAGGGTACAAACCCAGAACAACAAGAATAGAGAAAGTACAATTTCTTCAAAAGAGCAAAACTACAAAGTGCTATAAGTAAGTGCCATTTTAAGTGCTACTAAATTGTTAGTTTTAAAAATGTTATTCAAGGTATAGTCGGAAGAGGTGTGTTTTTAGTTTGCGGCGGAAGATGTGTAAACTTTCTGCTGTCCGGATGTCAATGGGGAGCTCATTCCACCATTTAGGAGCCAGGACAGCAAACAGTCGTGATTTTGATGAGTGTTTAGCTCGCAGTGAGGGAGCAACAAGCCGATTGGCCGAAGCAGAGCGGAGTGAAAGGGCTGGGGTGTAATGTTTGACCATGTCCTGGATGTAGACTGGACCCGATCCGTTCGCAGCACGGTACGCAAGTACTAATGTTTTGAAACGGATGCGGGCAGCCACCGGTAACCAGTGAAGGGAGCGGAGGAGCGGAGTAGTGTGAGTGAATTTAGGTAGGTTAAAAACCAGTCGAGCTGCTGCATTCTGAATGAGCTGCAGAGCTCGGATGGCACTAGCAGGTAGACCTGCCAGGAGGGAGTTACAATAGTCTAGGCGTGAGATGACCAGGGCCTGGACCAGAACCTGCACCGCCTTCTGAGTGAGAAGGTGGTGTATTCTCCTGATGTTGTACAGCATGAATCGACAGGAACGTGTTGTTACAGTAATGTTGGCAGTAAGGGAGAGTTGGCTGTCGAGTGTCACACCCAGGTTCCTAGCAGTCTGAGTGGGGGTTAACACGGAGTTGTCAAAGTTAATAGTCAGGTCATGGGTGGGAGAGTCTTTCCCTGGAAGGAAAAGTAGTTCAGTCTTGTCAAGGTTAATTTTCAGGTGTTGTGTGGACATCCACTGAGAGATGTCAGTCAGACAGGCAGAGATTTGTGCTGCTACCTGTGTTTCATATTGGGGAAAAGAGAGAATTAGTTGGGTGTCATCAGCATAGCTATGGTAGGAAAAGCCATGTGAGTGAATGACAGAGCCGAGAGAGTTGGTGTACAGAGAGAAGAGGAGGGGACCCAGGACGGAACCTTGAGGGACCCCAGTAGTGAGAGGACAAGGTTCTGACACAGATCCTCTCCAAGTTACCCGATAAGTGCGGTTGTTGAGGTAGGATGAGAGCAGGGAGAGAGCAGAGCCTGAGACACCCAGGTCCTGAAGGGAGGAAATAAGGATCTGGTGGTTCACTGTGTCAAATGCAGCAGAGAGGTCTAGAAGGATAAGGACAGAGGAGAGAGAGGCTGCTCTAGCAGTGTGAAGTTGCTCAGAGACAGCAAGGAGGGCCGTCTCAGTTGAGTGGCCTGCCTTGAAACCAGACTGGTGAGGGTCAAGGAGGTTATTGTGGTTAAGATAGGAGGAGAGTTGATTAAAGATAGCGCGCTCGAGAGTTTTGGAAACAAAGGGAAGAAGAGAGACAGGTCTGTAGTTATTTACATCAGACGGGTCGAGGGTGGGTTTTTTCAGGAGAGGATTTACTCTTGCCTCCTTCAGAGAGTTAGGGAAACAGCCAGTTGACAGGGAAGAGTTGATAAGATGGGTGAGAAAAGGAAGAAGGTCAGGAGCGATAGACTGGAGAATGTGAGATGGGATGGGGTCAAGGGGGCAGGTGGTCGGGTGGGCGGAGGTTACCAAGGTAAGAACTTGATTGGGAGACGGGGGTGAAAGAAGAAAGCGAATGGGATGAAGATGAAGTTGATGGAAGTGTAGTTATAGAAGGAGGATTAGAAAATGAGGAGCGTATGTCATCTATCTTTTTTGTAAAGTAGTTGACAAAGTGGCTTGGTAGAAGGGAGGAAGGAGGAGGGGGACTGGGGGGGTCAAGGAGGTTGGAAAAGATGGAGAAGAGTTTTTTGGGGTTAGAAAATTAGGATTGAATTCTAGTTAGGTAAAAAGAGCTTTTGGCTGTGGAAATAGAGGCAGAGAAAGAGGAGAGAAGAGACTGATAAGTGAGCAGGTCGTCTGGGTGTTTAGATTTCCGCCATTTCCTTTCTGATGCTCGCATAGTGGCTCTGTCGGCACGCACCGAGTCAGACAACCACGGAGCTGGGGAGGACTTGCGGACCTGTCGTGACGTAAGAGGACAGAGAGAGTCAAGAGAGGAGGACAAAGTAGAAAGGAGAATGTCTGTGGCAGAGTTAGGATGCATGAGTGAGAAGGAGTCAGTGGAAGGGAGGGCTGATAAAACAGAAGAGGCTAGAGAGGCGGGAGAGAGGGAACGAATGTTGCGACGGACAGGTACAGAGTCTGTTGATGTGGTAGGGTTGTCAGTTTGAGCTAGTGGGAGAGAGTAAGAGATAAAGAAGTGGTCGGAGACATGAAGTGGGGTTACAGTGAGGTTAGATGTTGAACAGTTTCTGGTGAAAATATAGTCAAGGTGGTTACCGGCTTTGTGAGTAGGAGGGGAAGGACTGAGTGAGAGAGCAAAAGAAGAAAGTAAAAGTAACAGGTCAGATGACTTCTCTGTCTGGATGTTAAAGTCACCCAGAAGGATAAGCGGAGGCCCATTTTCTGGAAATTTGACAGGAGGACATCTAATTCCTCCAAGAAATCTTCCAAAGAACCTGGTGGACGGTAGAGAACAACAATAGTTAATTGTACCGGATGAGTAACTGTCACAGCATGAAATTCAAAAGATGTTGGGGTAAAAAGCGGAAGTGGGTAGAGAGAAAAACTCCATTTGCGGGAGATGAGTAAACCTGTACCACCACCCCTACCAGTGGGTCTGGGTGTGTGGGTGAAAGAGAAGGCAGAGGAGAGAGCAGCTGGGGTGGATGTGTTGTCCGGTGTGATCCAAGTCTCAGTGAGAGCAAGGAAGTCAAGCCAGAGATGAAGTCTGTCCTAATTCCTGCTTTTAAACCAGAGGTGATGATGGTTGGCTACAGCTGTGCTGACCACACCCCCTGCTCAGGAGTCAATCAGGCACCAGGTGGTAATGGCCCACTAATAGCTACTCAGCAGAGTTCAACACAAGAGAAACTTGTCACTTTAATCAGTGATCAAGTGAGTTTCACAAAATCTCCTAATTTGCCAAAAACTGATTATGGACAAAGACTATTTACCTCAAAAGGTAGAAAGTAAAATAGAACTTAGTCCTTAACAGAATTGGAATAAAAATCAAGCACTTTAACCTTAGCTGGTTCCCTTTTAACTCTCACTCACTTGAGTGAAACTATAAACAAAATCAATCAACAAAATCCTAGCTCATACAATTCAAGGTAAGACCAAACAGTACAAACTATCAATCTAGTTAACCTAAGACAGCAGATACAATAGTAATCTAGCAGAGAAGCTTATTAAAGAATATACTTTGCCTTAATCCAAGTAGTCCAGTAGTATGAAACCCCAGAAGTCCAATGCACAAAGAAAATGTTTGACAGAAATGAAGGGAGGAGTTATTGTCAGTAATGGTAGAATATGTGAGTAGGCATATTGTATATCAAGCAGTCTTGTTGTAATCATAGTCAGTGATCAGCTGCCACAACGACCCATCATCATGATCCACCACCACTATCAGGATCCACCATCATGATCCATGATCAGCAGCAAACACGATCACGATGCATGATCCAACATCGTGATCTCTGATCCGCGATCTACCATCATGATAAATGTTTTTCTTTGCAACTTAATTAATATTACACATATCTATTGTTGTTGAGGGTTAAGGGCAGAGGATGTCACACCTGTTAAGACCTTTGAGACAAATTGTGATTTGTGAATATGGACTATAAAAAGAAAATTTGTTTGATTTATTGATTGATTGATTGAAAAGTCAGGTCATGTCACTTGTACCGTGTGGGGTGGAACAGTAACCTTTTCAAAAGTCGCACAATGTATGCCCAGCTTTACTGCGCACTTCAGAATTTACAGAGAGCTTAGCCTTTTGATAGTAAAATTAGAGAACTTCATCTTCTTTGATTCAAATGTTCAGATC
This sequence comes from Hippoglossus stenolepis, assembly GCF_022539355.2. Lineage (NCBI taxonomy): Eukaryota > Metazoa > Chordata > Actinopteri > Pleuronectiformes > Pleuronectidae > Hippoglossus > Hippoglossus stenolepis. The sequence goes on along the minus strand of NC_061496.1, from coordinate 25,223,081 downwards.
CATCTACCAGAAGTTCCGTGAGTATGAGGTGCTGGACAAGAAGAAGACAGTGACAGCTCTGAGAGCAGGAGAGGACAGAGCCATACTGCTGGGCCTCAGCATGGTCTTCTTCTCTGTCATGACGTACTTTGTCCTGGGAATCACCATACTGCGCTCTTACTCTGAGAGGTAAAGACACTTTCAGGCCACAGAGCAACAAATGCATGCTCAGCTTTGTGTTAACGCAGTTGTTGTTGGATCTGATTTATGTAATCAGAGATATATACGATCCCTGCAACAAGTGGAAATCATTGGTCTTTCCCACAGTGTGTGGACTAATGAGGTCAGCTGCACCATCGTGAACTCCACCATCATGTGGGATGTAAACTGTTCATACAGCTGTGGGGCAGAGTGCTGGAAGAACTCCCGTTACCCCTGTCTCCAGGTCTACGTCAGCCTCAACTCCTCAGGAAAGGTGATGCGACTGCTGCACAACGAGGAGACTGAGGACAACAACCCTGAGGTACTCAGCATCTGATGATGCTGCTGCTAGAATCCCTGAAGCATTTAGTAGTACATTTAAATTGTGTGTTTTTTTCATTGAGTCATTCTTACCTGTTCTTGGGTTGTGTTTGCAACTTAATCAATATTATATATATATCTATTGTTTATTTATTAACACACACACACACACACACACACACACACACACACACACACACACACACTCACACACACACAGACTTCTAATGGCTTCGGATTGCAAACCTACAGACCATGTTCATTCAATAAGCCAGTGGATTGAACAGTGTTCGAGTGTTAAGCACACACATTGGCATTGTAGTGGTTTATTAATAAAGCAAAGTCATTTGGGGGGCGGCTAGGGCTCAATAGGTAGAGTGGGTCGTCTACAACCAGGATGTTCGATCAGTCTCCCACATATCGCATGCTGACGTTTTTGGTGGGCAAGACATCGGACCCAAATTTGCCCCTGACGGCTGTGCCGACAGCGTGTGAAGGATGTGTGATAGAGAAAGTGTTGCATGCAGATGCAGTGTATGTGTGTTAATGTGTGAATGGCAAAACTGTAAGGTGCTTTGAGGGGTCATCAAGACTAGAAAAGCTCTATAAAGACCATTTGTTTTGAGTCTTTATTTATTCTAAACTGTCTATCTGCAAATCAGAGTTTGTTATTCTATATGCATGCATGGCAAATGAGTAGAACAGGAGTCATACTGTATGTATTTTGATATATATAAGCATGTAAGTTTATATCGCCCTCTGCCACAAGACCAGACTGCTGTATCATAATATTCTTTATCTAGAGAAAAGTAAATATATATATAATATAACTTTGAGTTTCACTCTTTTCTTTCTTCCCCCTTTCCCTCAGTGCTTCTACATCCCAAAGTGTCGTAAAGACTATGCAGCCACACACGCCATAGTTCAGAACATTTCTGGGCGTCTCAGGCCTCAGCACTCAGTTCAGTGTTTCGTGGACCCTACGGAGAGGATGGACTGTGCCATTTTGACTCAGATTTACGGTCGGGTCGCCGTCTTCCACTCCCTGTTCTGGCCAACCTGCACACTGATCGGAGGAACCATTATCGTTGCCATGGTGAAGTTCACTCAGTACCTATCCAGCATGTGTGAGCGACTGAGCCGCATCAAGACGTGACGGAGAGAAAGGCGGCCGGTTCAGATGGAAGTTCCTGTAATACGGACAAACGAACAATTGGAAGCAGTGGAGTGGATCTGGCCAGTGGAAGCCAGATGTGGTCTGAAGGTGACACCTGGAATGCTGAGATTTACACAGGGACAATCTAAAAGTTTTCAGAAAGAGGAGCAAGTGTTTTTGAGACAGTTGAAAGCCACATATAAAGTTAAATTGATACTGGTTGAACACTTGTGGCATCTGCTGGTGGTTGAAGTGTAGTAACAATCTTTGAAATTATGATTTGCAGCGTAAAATCTATGCAAATGTGAAATAACATGTTGACGTATCTGTTCTGCATTTGCTGTTAAACATTTTGGGAAGTATGTTCTTTCTCTCCCATTTAATGTCCAATAAATATGAAGCTACAGCTAGCAACTAGTTAGCTTAGCTTAGCACTCCAAACAAAATGAAACAGCTAGCCTGACTTACAGTGAGAAATACTGTAAGTCAGAAATACTGAGAAACAAAAGCGATATTCATAATGACAAGTGCTTTCCATCTTTTTAATGTAGTTTGTCCAGTGTAGTTATGGGTCCCTTTATGATATTTGTACAAGGTGTTTTGAAAAATGGTGTAAAAATTGTCTGAAACCAGTGATAAAGTATTTTTAAGATGTCTGCTGTCCTAAAAAAAAAGGGTTACTAAGATCAAGTTGAACTAGCAAACAGAGTTTTGTGTAATGCTCAGCAAAATAGTATTGTGTAAGTGTACTTCTGAAAATGTCCAACTTGTAATGACAGAGCTTCTTAAACTGTATCTTGACACCAAAAGTGCATTTAAGCCATCTGGGGCCACATGAACCAATCCTTGATTCAATGCTTCATTTGCTATTGACCTTTGCGAAACATCCCATCAGAATAAAAGTTGCAGTGCAGGCAGAGCTTATCAAATAGGCTATGATCACATAGCTGAGCCAGCTTTCATTTCCAGCTCAGAAGATTGAATGATGAAAGAATGTGTGCTGTCAGTTCATCATTAACATAGTAGCTAGAAAAATCATTGGGGCAACCTAGTAGCTTAATGATTTGGACGCACACCACAAATCCCCTGGGTAGTGGTCTATGGTTCAATTCCTATTTCCCTGCCCCTCCTGTCCATGTGCACTAATATCAAATAAGAGCACAGAACAGAACATGAGGGGGGGGCCAGCCACTGGCTTTCAAGGCTGTTTTCTTGCATGGTAGTCATGAGTGCATGAGTTGACACTGAATTGGTCAATACACATTAAACAGCACTATGAAAACATTTACCTTTCCATTTTTTTATTTTTTTTATCTCTCTTGCATGACGTTGGATGATTAAATCTTCAAGTCCCTACCAAAATGTACTGGAGGGGTCCCTAGAGTGTTTGAACTAAACTAAATCACCCTATAAAATGATGTTAGGCTCATAATAACCTTGCAGGGTTACATGGACGATCAGAGTCTATCTAGCAAAAGCTGATTGTAAAATGTAGCCTATTGATAATATTGGGCACTAATCAGCTCTTACAAATACGCATCATGAGTTTGAATACTCTGAAGATGCCATAAAATGCTAAAGTGATCACTGTTTATTTCAGTGATTGATTGTATAATTGTGTATTTAACCAGCAACACAAGCAGAAAATAGCAATTGAAGCCTTTAGTAATGAGTTGATTAACATCCCAACAAGGTAAACTGGCTACTATAGCATCTTATCCAGGTCCACTTCTTTAGTGAAGGTTTCCAATTGATTTCACTCTGAGCCCATGCCAGCAGTCATGTTTTCGCTGCTAGTTTTAACTTATTATTTGAGCTTATTTTCCTCACTCATAGTAATCAAACTGCGAGTATCAACACCCTGCACATATCAGCATCACTCTGTCCATGCAGGGCAAATGAATCTGTATGTATGATAGCGTGGTGTATCAGAGGTGCCCTGATTGATTACATAAGAAGTTTCCATCAGGTGATTATTGAGCCTGATGCAAGAGGTCATCAGCTATTTATAGGTCTGATATTCAGTAGTGATCTTACCCTCCTCTTGCCAGTCTCTCACACTTTTCATACATTTTAAAAAGGCTGAATAATTGTGTTTTGAATAATCAAAAATGTATTAACTTTATTTGAATTCCAGGATTTTGAGGAATGGAGACAGAGCTAAGGTCAAACAAATGAAAAGTTTGGGTTATTCGAGTCCTTGGATCAGTGTCTGATCAGCTCTTCCCTGTCCACAGCGGAGTCCTCCACCTTTGTGGACAGCTGTGACTTTGAACAGGAGAACATCTGTGGGATGATCCAGGAACCTGGGAACACAAAGTGGGAACAACGCAGTTCTGTGAGTGGAGGGCCTCAGCACGACTTCACCACCATGGGGCAATGCAAAGGTGATTGTCAAACATTAAAAATGGATGCGAGTAACAAAGTACATTTACTCAAGTAGCAAGGTTTAAATTGTCACCTTTTTACTCCACTACATTTATTGGATCAGAGTGAGGTGTATAGCTGTTTAGATTATACTTAGTATGCATCTTTGTGTGGTTATAAATGTTACTGCTCCTCTTATCTGACTTCAGAGGTGCCGTTCCCTATCTGACCCTCAGGGTTTGTGTATCTGAAAAACACAAGTAGCTGAATTGCTTTACAACAGTAAACTAAACAGAGTATCAAGCTTAATGATCATAGTTTAATGCTTCAAGATAAACATGATCATACTTCATTAAGGACTTTGTGCAGTATCTACCTGCTGGATAAACAGCTCATGGTTGAATCTGCATGTCTTAAGTCACCATTACCACTAACTACCACTTCTGACCTACACACAGTTTAAATTGAGCATCATATATATGCATCATATGCATTGCCTTCCATATTCAACAGACCTTAATCCCCATAGTAATTTAACTATGTTCCACAATTTCTGGATTTAGTTTACTCTTGAAAAGAACATAGTTCAGTTTGCTGTCCAATGCCTTGCTTCTGTAATGGGAACACTCATCCTCTTGTCAGCAGTATAACAATTATTTCCCTGTGCGCTGACATAACTGGAAGCAGAGCATTGATTTCACCCCTGTCTATGTGTATGTGTATTATATTACATGTCATTTGGCAGACGCTTTCTATCCAAAGAGACTTACATTAAGTGCATTCATCATCTATGAAGGGTCATTTAGGGGTTCAGTATCTTGCCCAAGGACACTTCAGCATGAGGATTGAACCGCCAACCTTATATCTTGCTGAAGTGCCCAAGGACACTTCAACAACACATGTTCTGTTTTCTTTTCCCATTTTACTCAGGACAGTTTCTCTAGAATATTAACTTTTGGAGCTGATTGATCACAGGTCAAGGTCAACCAAAATCTAAATCTAAATTATACTGATCAGAAAATAATTCCTCATCACATCTTACATCTTAAGATAATTGACATGAACAAGTCACAAAGAAGTCAGAAAATGACATCATATTATTTATTTTAGGTATCTCTGCATTCTTTAGGACTATAGACATGACCTGAAGCTTATATAGTCTAAATAATAATTTCTGATTATATTGTAGGTATGATGTCATCATGGCATCACTATTAGGTCAGAAAATTATGTCATATAGTTTTTCGTTTCATAGTTTATACTTTATAGTTTTGTACTTTTACAACCAATAACATTAGAAACACATTCTAAATCCACATTTAGAAATTCAACATATTTACAATATACTAATGGAACATTTGTCATCGTATGTTTATATGACAAGATGATTAAGAAATGGCATTACTAAAATATAAAGTTTTAATTGTCTGATTGGGATATAAGGTGTTTGTGCAGGGTATGCATCGACCCTTCAATGTTTTTCTTTTTTATGGCATTAATAAAAAACTGTTTCTGAATATTGCAAGAGAGAAATAAATCTAACTCTGGTAAGGGTCCCAGCAGACCTAGTTGAACTCTGCAGTGTGTGAAGAAACTGCATGAGAAACGTTTTAGACTGTCTATTTAGATCGAAGACAGGATCTTCTCTAATACCTAGAATACACAGGGAATACATCAAACTACCAAATGTAGAAGTGAAAACATAACATCCTTCGTAGAAGTAAGATAAGCCTGGGGGGTGTCTGGATTCCTGAAAGACAATTTACCTTCACAGGCAATAATGCAGAGCTAACATTACTAGTTTAATTAAATGTGAGAAACTGTGGATGCTTAGTATGACCTGCTTCTCGGCTGCTCTGACAGGGAAAGGCTACTTCATGCACTTCAGCACAGCCTCTGCTGAACCTGGGCACCATTCCTATCTGGAGAGTCGCTGGCTTTACCCCAAACCTGGAGCTCAGTGTCTGCAGTTCTTCCTCCATAACACGGGGGCGGCTGATGATGTTCTCAACATCTTGGTGCGAGAGTACGACAAGAACACACTCAGCGGTAACCTGAGCCTCTTCAAGAGCATTTCAGGTAATGTATGACATTTTGCCCCAATTAAAGGGAACATGATAGCCAGGGATGATTTTATGTAAAAGATACAATATTCACATACAAATTTACAACTTTAATCCCACAGTTTGTAATTTTTACTGAGGAACATCGCCCTCTACATATTCATTCTGTTGGGCTCCAGAAACACAACTGATTGGTGGATATTACCCATGATTCCTGGCTTCCTAAACCAGAAGAGCTGCAGCAAAGAAACTCTGTTTATAATTCTTTATATTTTAAAGGTTTCCTGGCTTTTTAACTCATCTGCAGCTCAACATTACTCTTGAACTTGTCAGACCTGATTCTCACAATTGAAGCGGGGACCATCAGTTAGTTTCACAGTTTTCACAGAAGATCAGACTCACTCACCAAAGTTACACAGAGTAAGAACAGGCGTTCAGAGTGAGGAGTGAATGAAAGAGGAAACCTGGCTCCTGCCTTTTCCAAGTCAATAAACCATCATGAACCAACTGTTGTAAGCGATGGGGAATGAGTTATAGAGTGTTGCTTTTGAGTACAGATCTTATAACAATTTCACCTATAATGCAGTGGGATTAATAGTGATTAATATACATTCTCTCTGCTACAGGAGGTGTCATGGGTTCCTGGGAGCTGCATAATGTCGATCTGAACGTGGCACAGAAGGCCCGTGTGGTTTTTCAGGCCGTGAGGGGAAAGAGTCCATCGAGTGGGGGTTTCTCTCTTGATGACATCAACCTGTCGTCCACAAAGTGCCCTCAGCACGTCTGGCGCATTCCGCAACATCACCGGCCTGATGGCCACCACACCACCAGGAAAAAAACTGTCCAGCCCTCGCTTTCTCTCTCTAGCAGGTTACTCCTTCCAGGTACATGTCCTCTTTTGTTTCTCCATGATCTTTACAGGAGAAACAACACATGAAAAGAAATAGAACACAAATACGAAGAACTAATACATAAATAAAAAGCTTAAATTGGACTGAAATAAATTTTCATTGTTTTTCAAAATTTTGAACCCAGATAAATAATTAATTATTAATGCAGGGAGAGATGAGAAAGTCAATTATAGTGAAGAGGCAGGAGAGCAGCAGACTCAACCACTGCAGCCACTTAAAGAAACAGCAGCTTGAAATGATGACCCATTCCATCTCAGATATACAAATGTCGATGCTGTTAAACACTTAGCACAGCCTGTAAAAGAAACCTGAAGTTTACATTTTAAAGTTTGTAATGGTAATTTAACATAATATGTAGTGTATGGTGTTGTGCCATAACGCATCAAACGTGATACCATAAAATGGTGTGCCTTTCGGCATTCAATAAATTTGGTTGTCAAAATAAAAATATTAAATATTAATATTTTATTATTAATATTAAATAATAACTTTAATTGATTAAAGTTACCTCGGGGCACCACCCTTCAAAGGAAGGGAAAAGATAGCCAATTTATTGATTAAGTCTCATAAAGGTTCTAACTACAAATTTGGAACTCTGATTAACAATTAAATTAATAACTATAACCAAAATTACCATATAGATAGTTAGCTAAGTTGAAGGATATGGGGTTCTTGACAGTGTAGAGGTTGGCAAAATTCACTCATGCAACATTAATGAAAAAACATTTGTGAAAGAAAAACATTCATTATGAATATAATAAAGTATAAAAACACAAATTACTAACGGTCTAATTGCTAAACAAAGATAGGTATGTGTGTATACATGTGTGTGTGTCTGTGTGAGTCAGCGTGCTTTCAAGATGGTGGCTGGCCAAAGAGATCACACCCTTCCCCCACCTATTGGAATGTTTACGACCTGTAGAGATAATGAGGTGAAGAGTTATGCGTGTGTCTGTGTGTGTGCCAAATTAGACAAAGTTACTAGATTGGATGCAACGAAAGACTGTGAAGAGCATAACAGACTAACATTACTTTCTCAATAACTTGTACCCAAAATATCACAACACCACAAATCAAACTTATAAACCTCACACAGAATCGAATAAACAGTCTTGCTTAGCCTAGTATAATTATTAAGCCCAGTTGTGTTATCAGTCCGTGGAAAGGGGAAAAAGGAAGTTGCTGTACAGTTCGAAGTTTTGTGTCGTCTTGCTGGTTTCTGTTGAGCTGTGTAGCTCAGCTGCTGGTTGAAGTTTTTCCTGCAGGACATCGCATCGCTGCTAGGACGTTGGTAGAGCTTGGAGGGCGAGGAGGTTTCCTTGGTGAGATGAGCTGGAAGCTGCACCTTTGTGCTCCTCTCGAAGAGTTGGATGGGAAGAGAAGATGTGAGCTGGAGAAGAGGCTCGACAGCCTTCCCTCCTGTGGAAGGATTGTGGGAAGAGGCAGGAAGAGAGAGTAGAGGGGGAGAACAGGCCTTATATTGGCCCGGTGACCTCACAGGTCATGGGGTCCAGAGTGACCAATGGGAGTTGAAGCCTGTGTCCCTGGGGGGGTTTTCACACCTCTGTGTGAAGTTGATGCCCTCTGGGAGACTGAGTTCCTTGCTCTGGTTTTTGATGGCCCCTGGGAGAATGAGTCCTGGAGGGACATGCTGCTTCAGGCTTTGACGGCACATGTAGGCCGAAGTGTGGTTTCACAAAGAACCATGGCCCAACAATGGTATAGTGGTATAATTTTCCATTACAAGTTCCTAAATGACATTATGTCCTGAAAAGGATAGTTCACCGAAAAATGAAAACTCACTCATTATCTACACACCACTGTGCCGATAGAGGGGTGGGTGAAGTGTTTGAGTCCACAGAACTCACTTTATGCCGCTCTCTGATCTACAGGTTGACGCGTATCTAAATGGAACAAACGACCATCAGGGGTACATGGGTCTCTACTTCCATCTGACCTCAGGCCCCAACGACCACAACCTCACGTGGCCGTGCCCCTGGCAGCAGGCGACCATGGCCCTGATGGATCAGCATTCAGACATCAGACAGCAAATGAACATGCACCTAATGGTCACCACCACTGACCCTGATCAGGTGTCCAGTGATGGTAAGAGAAGGTGAAGATATATATCTGCTGAGCTGGGTTAGTCAAACAGAGAATGACGGTTCAACATTTTCTCTCAGGTACTGAGCACTACTGGGATGACCCAAGGAAAGTGGACTCGAAAGTGACGCAGTCTGATGGCAGCTTTTATTATCGAGGCCCAGGGATCGGGACCATGAACTTCATCACACACAGCAAGCTGAGGAGCAGACAGTTCATTAAAGGAGATGATGCCTTCTTCTTCTTAAGTCTGGATGGTATGGAAGTCATTCAGACAGGACCAGGACATCACACACACTTATACTCTTTAGCTGTGTCTCGATTCAGGGGCCGCATCCTTCAGAGAGCGTGGTCTACACGGTCCATGAAGACATCCTCCTTTGTGGGCTGCATAGGTGGAAACAAAATGAGACAGTCTACAGAGGGTTTTGGTGATCTGCGTCATTACTTTGTCCCGCCTTTATTGCTGTTGCCTAGCAACAGAGCTAAAGTTGGACACACCTAGACAGTTTTAATGCCCCTTGATTATTTTCATGTATGAATCATTAGCTGTTTGGTTGAAGCGTGACACTCAAGTGCTGGACGTCTCATCACTTGCCGGCACCATTACCTCTTTGAAAAACGGTTGATCTCTGAAGTGCAATGAATTCTGGGTAAATTTGGACTGGGAAGGATCAACACGTTGGAGCCTTCGAAATGGGACAGCCTCGTCGTGCCACTGTTACGCAATCGTTTTTTTTAAACACAACCTCTGAAGGATGCAGCTCCTGAATTTAGACACAGTTTATATCTGTTTCCTCCAGTCTCTGAAACATCTTGGTTGTTGTTTATTTGTCCTCAGATATATCTGACCTGCTGCAACCTCAGCCTCTGCCTCGCTCTGCAGACTATGCTGAAGCCAGTGCGATGAAGGCTGGAGACCAAGACACTCCACAGGCAGCAGCTAGTAACCACATGTTGATTGTGGTTGTGGCAATGTGTGTGTCAGCAGCCATTTTTGTGGTTTCCACACTATTTCTTGGCAAGGCGTGGAGGGTGAGGAGAAGACAGCGAGGCAGTGACGAGAGGGTGACATTACATGATATGCAGTTCAGTGTGAGTCAGACTATTAGAGTCAGCACAAATTTAAGTCATTACAATTTATTCTAGCTATTATTTAGTGTGCAGTAACACTTACAATGAATTCTGAATCTCTTTTTCATCACAGGAGCACCCGACAAAAGATTTACACTCAGCTCTGATCTCTGCATGAGCTCCTCACTGACCAGAGCAGAGGACGCGTCACATCTCTGCACATGAATCGTTTTCACATAATCTGAAGCTGAATCTCGGACAGGAGTAAATGGTTTTTGTATTTATATAGCACTTTTCTAGTCTTGAAGACCACTCAAAGCTCTTTACAGTACAGTTTTACATTCACCCATTCACACATAGATTCATACAGTGCATCTATGAGGGGCAATTCGGGGTTCAGCATCTTGCCCAAGGACACTTCGGCATGCAGATGGGGAAGACTGGAGATCGACCTTCAGGTTGGAGGACGACCGCTCTACCCCTCAGCCACAGCCATAGTAGTAGTATTCAAATGATTTTGTTCACAACTTCTCTCTCAAAGGTGATTATTGTGTTCACTTTAAAGTCATCTCAAATTTACAGAAATACCCTCTGAGGGGATTAAGGCAGTTTGCTAATTTATGGCAAACTGGCATAAATTATGGCATTTGACATTTTATTTTATTCCCTGAAAAAAGCATCATCCTAGTTTGAAGAGCTCTCTGTTCCCATCACATGGTCGCCTGGCCTCCAGCCCTTCAGATTAAAAGCCACACATTTACAATTTATAATGACTTCCTAATAACACAGTTACAAGGTGCTTGAAAAAAATTTAAGGCAAACAACAGGAAACAATCCAAAGCTATTTGAAGACCAGACAGCATCAGGGCACAAATACAAAAATAAAAAGAGTGTAAAGGTCACCTAAGTGCACTTTATATGCACAGTAAATGTGTTAGGGAGGACAGATTATCTTGTTACCTGCATATATTATAGTCTGTGCATATTTATCTGTCAGAAGCCTTAAATTATAAGGATAAGGGAATGGATCTCCATCTGGATTTGTTTATTCTATGTATTATTGTGTATATATTTGTTTCTTTATATCTGAATGTTATAAAGGGGGGGAAGTGACGTCTCGACGGGGTGGTTTGGTTTGTGCGGGCCGGTGAGCGACCAGCGAAGTTCGGTGAAACGGCGGACCTGAGGACCTACAAAGGATTATTTCCAAATAAACTGGATTATTGCCTGGGCGAAATTTTCGGGGATTACTGTGAGGACCGGACTCTTTTTCTGGGCGGTCAGAGGTGGTGAGAATAGCGTGGACTATTTTGTATATTATTGTTTGCGGCAATCTCACCACGCCACACCTGCTTAAACTTTGCTTTGGGACGTTTTGGGGGATTTTGGGCTATAAGGGACAAACTATTTCGTTTGATGAACTGAGGGACTGTATGAACCGGGGGTTTGGGGGAAATATTGATGTATGTGATTTGTTTAAAGTTGAGTGGTTGGGTTCACTTTCCCGTCTTTGTTTGCGGGCACATGTCAGGGTGCTACGTGTATATAATTAGGTTCATTGAAAATACAGATTATTAATTGCAACGTTCTGGGTTAATTTCGTTATTATATATATTCCTTCATATGTGGTGGGGCCAGATGACAAGGTTATCGGTCCTATAAAGTATTATTCGTTTATTGTAAGAGGGTCAGTGGGCGGCGCCCGTACACAGCGTGACAGATCCACCCGTGCTCCTTTAGAATAGCGTATGTAATTTTCCCCTTACATTCTAAGCAAGGTGAATTATTAGGGCCAGAGCACCGACGGTGGGAGGCCCTATTGAAATTGAAAGGATTATTATTATTATTCAGGCAAAAGAAGGGGCTTTTTGAGGGCTTCAACAAAAATATTCTAAAGTTTGCAGTAAATTAGAAAGTGGTGAAAATGTACGTATTCTGGAGTGATTTGAAATGGGCGTGGCAAAATGGCTCACCAGCGCCCCCTGGAACGCAGCCCCTAGGTTTCCCTTTGACCGATCTACACAAAAATCGTAGTCCAGGTGTATCGTGACCAGTCATACAAAAAAGTCTCAAGGGGCATTACGAAAAACGCAACAGGAAGCCCGCCATTTTGCATTTAGTGGCCATTTTGGCCATATTCCACATTTTTACTTTGACGAACTTGTCCCAGGGCTTTCATCTGATCAACTTCAAATTGAGATGAGTGTCATCACAACAAGATGGAGATAAAAACTAACTCAAAGATCGATTTTTCATCACACGGTGTGACTGTGGCGTGGCATCAAAGTTTGATTACACGCCATCAAAACACGAGGTTCTGTATCTCGGACATACAAGGTCCAATCGACTCCAAACTAGACATGTAAAACAAAAGTCCCGGCCTGATGACATCTACACAGAAATCTTGACTTAAAATCACAGCGCCCCCTGGTGGAAACAAGAAATGTCTTGTTTTTGGAACGTCTTACACTTGGAGGTATTCCTCCTCACCCACTGCTCGCAGCCATGTCAAACTGTATCAAATGGGTAATAGTGGTGTGGCGTCAAAGTTCATCAACTCGCCGTGACACACGAAATTACTATAACTTCGGTGTTGGAGGTTCAACCTCCCTCAAACTACATTTGTGTAACAACAGCCCCCCCCCTGCAGACATTCAGATGGTTTTAAGGAATGGGCGTGGCAAAATAACTGACTAGCGCCCCCTCGGTGCTTGCGAGGTTGCATTTAGGCCATGAATTGTCCTTTTTCCATTTTGCCGTGGAATATGGGCTGCCACATATGGAGTGGTGTATGCTGGAAGCCTGTCCACATCCTCCGCTGCAACAAGTTCGGAGTCTGGATAGAGGTTAGGTACGGCTGGAGCTGATGCCTGCGCCCTCTGCAGCGGTAGCAGCTGAGTGTCCGACTGGTCATCAGGCTGCACCACTGCTGGCTGTGGTTGTTCTCTTGGTGGAGCTGAGTCCAGATCAGGGTGTAGTCGGAGACACTGAGACTTGGAGATTAGTTCAGTCCCTGATATTCACTTCAGTTAAACAACATTCATACGCTCCCAATCCGGCACATTGCAGTTTAGTTTTGAGTTGCTATAACTGATTTAAACTCAGACTTCCCATGCTCGGAAAAACCACAGTCATCCTCTCTATTCTTAAACCTATTTTCTCAAATAGGTTGTCTCAGCAGTTGTGAACCCGACTCTTATTTTTTATCAATTTAAACTCTGGTAATGTAATTATTTTTCCATCTTTAAATCTAAATGTGGATGCTTAGGATACTGAATACCTGGCCAATAGAATGTAGAAACCTTAAAGGTTTAGTGTGTAGAATGTACAGGCAGCATAATGTTCCCCATGTGTTCAGTGTGAACCTGCTCTTCAGCTTTTAGTTAGTTACTGGTTGGTACATATGCCACTACTGATATTTCTGTGAAGAGCTCGTATTGTTCAGGTTTTAACTTCTTGGCTTGTGCGATGCTGCGCTAAATCAATTTGCAACACAATCAGAATCAAATTTAGTGTCACTTCTATAATATTCACTCAGCATAAACAGGAATGATGAAGAAGAAAATGCCTTTCTCCACAGATCAGTCATACATAGTAAAAACTGACATTTTGAAAAAAGCAATAGAAAACAGGACTCAGAAGTCATTTGTATTTGGAGTTGACAAAGTGCTTTGTTAAATATTTGCTTAATAGAAACCATAAAACAAAATGGTGCTCACAACTTTGGTGCTGACACAGATCAGACAGTGACATTCATCACTTCTCCAAATGAAAAATGTGAATTTTATTCACAATTTATCTTAAGTCATTTGTTTTTCAACTGCAGAACAAATCCCTGACAATGCACAAAGTATTATACAATGGACATGAAGGATAACGTATTGCATAAGGAACTAAGTGAAGCAGTTTATTAGGTACACCAAGCTAAAACTAATACAATCCAACACCAACAGCCCTAAAACATGTCCTACCTTCATGAAATGTACAATATTTATATAATATATGGCATTTTGTATGGGACTGCATTAGTTCCACTCAGTGTACCTAGGGATTGGTTATTAAATTAGACATTGCTGTATTTCAAATAAACACATTTTCAAGGTACAACTGGAATTGAAGATCTCTCATCTAAGATGGAGCACAAAAATAAGGGAGCATCAAAATTCTATGATTATATTTATATACATTTCCAAAGTTGGAGGGCCTTAAAATATGTTGGGAAAGGGACTTTCATCATGTGATCCCAGAAGATAACTGTAAAAAAACTTTGTAGTGGAAAATTGCACTGACCAGTGTCTAAGGTATTGGAAATCCCCCTGACCAGGTGTCTCACTGCTGTGATACTGTCTACCTGACAGGATGGAACCCTTATTTGGCGGTGTCTCACTGCTATGACCTTGATAAACAGGGTGCATGCCCTTATTTGGTGATGTTTTTCTTCCAACTGCTACAGCGGACGGACAGGCACAGATGATGATCTCATGTCTTTCATGTCTTTTTTCAAATTATGTTTTATGAAACGCCTCTTTGTATAAGTTCTGGCTTTTGTGAACTTGCGGCCAGTTCCATTTTGAGCACCCGTGCTTGTTGTGTAACCTCTGCAGAGCTTACTATTATAAAGACTCAAAGGCAACTCCAGTCTGAGAATTTCATTATTTCAAATCTCAAGATGAATTTCCATCACAAACTTGGCGTCACGAACAGGATCCCTTGAAAGATCGTCTGGTCCCGAGAAGTCTTCGGTGGCTGATCACCCAGGAGAGAAAATCTTCTGCCTCTACCTCCAACAGTTAAGAGAAGAGAGGGCCGAAATAACTTGGGTTCCGGACCTTCTACACAGGGATCCAAAGACCTCTCTTTGGTCATCTTATATCTGATGAGATGTTGAAATTCAGATTTTCATGACTGTTTAGATGATTTCTCAAATACAAAATCAAACATAAGAAATAATACATTTAAAGGGTTTTATTTGGAACGGGTGTATTAGTCATTCTCTCTGGATTATTGTGGATTAATGATGTTAATCTGACTCGTCCTTGTGGCAATCATCCTAGTTGATGGCATTTTTCCTGTTTTGTCAGAGAAAGAAACAAGGATTCGTGGCGATCCACGTCTTAAATTGAGTGTTCAAGGGAAATTGTAGATGTGCACGATTTCATACACTTAATTGATAAGGATGGGTAACAAGGGAAGTCAGGGACTTCAGAACCCAGAAAGTCCAAATGGTGGGCTTTATGGTTGCAAGAGTGAGGACGGGAAAGTGTGACATTTTCTTCCAATATGGTCCAGAGACTTTGCTTTTCCTCATAACGGGTCATTCATTGTCGAAAAAAATTAAACTTTTGAGAGAGAAACTCCTCGAGAAAGAGGAAGAATTAAAAAGCAAAAAAAAAAAAAAATCAAGGTCGCGGAAAGACATGTGGAAAGACAGAAGATAATAAGAAAGTGTCTTGAAATGTGGGAAAAAGAGGCAGAGTGTAGGGACAGAAAACAAACATTTAAACAGATGGCTAAGGTTGATAAGAAGGAAACTGAGAAAGTAGAAAAGAAATCATATAGATCTCTGTATTCTCCATTACAGGGTGTGGCAGTCCTCGCCTCGATGCCTGCCTTCCTCCTCACCTACGACAAAACCCTCCTCCATATGATGTGCAGAGACCAGACTCCACCCACCACTCTCCCAGTCTATGGAGACGGGGCAGCGGGAGGACTGAATGATGACGCCACCTCTTCCTCATCTTTAGGCCCCACTGACTTTGGAAAGATATGTCCGCACTGTGGGGGAGACCTCCGTCTGACTTCACCAGACTGGGATGATGCGGTTAATGCAGCATACGTCAACGCTCTCAACACACTCCTCAACGCCCTGAGGACCGCCTTCCCCAAATAAAATTGACATGTCCAAAATAATGGGGTGCAAACAACAACCAGGCGAAACCGTAGGAGATTTCCTCACACGTCTGACCGTCCTGTTTAATCAACACAGAGGCATCCCCATACCTGACACCCTTGGCAACAAGCCAGGGCCTTATGAATGGTCTGCTCCCCCCACTACGGGCAGACGCAGGCCACACCTGCATTGGGCTTGAGGATGCTCGCTTGACAGAGGTCAGATGTCATGCTGAACATGCTGAACGTCAACACAAAGAAACCAAAGACAAAACTCAGCAGAAAAAGAATCAACAACTCCAGAAAGCACAGCTAACCATGATGCAGGCTGTGTCAGCCCTGTCAAGGCCACGCAGACAAGATAACGCTGAGAGCGGAGCCAACTTCACTGTACCAGGAAGAGAGGGGCGCGGACGTGGCCGTGGGCGAGGCTTCTCTGTACACTGGGCAAGGGACTGCCCCCAGCAGCGAGAGGACAGGGAGACAAGAACTTTCACTGCCGACTGAAATGCAGAAAGTGAGGAGGGGGCAGACAGGGGGAGACGACCAATCTACCCGCCGAGGATCAGAGAAAGGGAAGTGAAACACACACACACACAGAAGCTAAAGCAATGAAGATATCGCTTGCAATTCTAACCACACATACACACAAAAGCTCCAGCAATGAAGAAATCGCTTGCTAAACTAATCGCACACACACACACACCAGAGCAAACACAACTTTGTGGTTCTTATGTTAAGTACAATAGTGATGCTTTTAAGAAAATGCCTCAACTCGAACTGTGTGTTAACGGTCACAAACTTAATTTCATGGTCGACTCTGGTGCAGGTTATTCTGTGGTTAGGATGTCAGATTTGCCCACATCTCCTGAGATGAGTGGTCGCTTTATATTCTCTCAAGGTGCCAGTGGTGCCAATGTAAAAGAAGATTTCACAAAACCTCTCAAATGCGCCGCTCAGTTTGACAAACATCCCATAAGGTTTGAACATGATTTTCTGTTGTCTCCCTGTTGCCCAATTAATCTATTAGAAAGAGATTTGATGATGTGTTAGGCCTCAATTTTGTATCCTCCCCTGATGGAGTGACAGTTACGCACAATTCTTCTTCACAATGTCACAGACCACACATGAGCAACTGCTTGTATATCAGTGGCAACTTCCTATAAATGCCTCCACTGATCTGCTCTCCAGGTCAGGGTCTCTCGACACCCCTTTTTTCTGATTTTATGCACACTGATTCATTGCACTGCACTTCACATGTGACAGACACAGCAGATCACGTTTATGAATCTCTGTTTTTGCCTTTTCCTGATGATTCTCTGAAAGTGTCCAATATTTTTTGGTCTGGTTCCAGAAGTGCAGCTTCGGTCTCACTCACTGACCAACAGATGGCACTGTTTCGCGTCTCGAATTCCAGCCCTCACATCTCGCTCTCCAAGTCCCATGATGACCAGTGGCAAGACTTAGGCCCATTTGTCAGATCATGCCAGGCTGCCGTTGATTGGCAACCCACAACCACGCCTGATGTAATGTATTCACCCAGTCTGAATGCATTTGATCTGAAAATGTCTCCAACCTTCTGTTCTCCAGCCACACGCTCATTTGTTGTGACTGAAAATCACCTTCATTCTGATGTAATGTTGTCCAGCCCCTCTGATGTTTTCTCCTTTACTTTCAGATCTGCCTGAAACACTGTGGGCAAAGGACAAATATAATGTGGGCAAAATCACTCCAAAATCTGATTATAGGCCATGTAAAGAACAATATCCACTCAGACAGAAAGCAGAGGAGGGGATACGTCCTGTTTTTGAATCCTTTTTGCAGGCTGGTGTAATTGTCCCCTGCCCTGATTCATCGGCCCGCACTCCACTGTTCCCAGTTAAGAAGATCAGAGACAAAGGTCAACCTACTGAGTGGCGGTTTGTGCAGGATCTGAAGGCTGTGAATGATGCTGTAATTGCTCGATAGCATATTGTTCCCGACCCATACACGCTGTTTTCCCAAATTCCGTCTAATGCAGCGTGGTTTTCGGTTGTAGACTTATCCAATGCTTTTTTTTGTGTTCCTG
Organism: Hippoglossus stenolepis; assembly: GCF_022539355.2. Classification (NCBI taxonomy): domain Eukaryota; kingdom Metazoa; phylum Chordata; class Actinopteri; order Pleuronectiformes; family Pleuronectidae; genus Hippoglossus; species Hippoglossus stenolepis. The sequence continues at coordinate 25,204,949 of NC_061496.1, read as the reverse complement.
TCCACAGGGACAGCCAGTACTGGTTAGCTTTTAATTTTGAAAACAAGGCCTACATTTCCACACGCCTGTGTCAAGGCTACTGTGAATCTCCATCATTATACAATCAGGCTCTCAGGAACAGTCTTGAATCCCTCATCCTCATTCCGGGTTCAGCTCTCTTGCAGTATGTTGATGATCTACTAATTGCCAGTCCCACACAGGAGCAATGTGAAACAAATACGATCGCTTTGCTGAGACATCTGGCTCATGAGGGCCATAAAGTCAGCCTCAGCAAACTAGTTTGTTCAACAAACTGTCACGTTTCTGGGTCATGTCGTCACCAAAGATGGCAAATCCCTGTCTGATAAGAGAGTAGAAGCTATTGTTAACATGCCTAAACCCTTGACGAAGAAACAACTCATGTCATTCATCGTAGAACGTTCATTCCTGACTTTGCTCTTCTTGAAGCCCCTTTAGGTGCTCTGTACCATGGCAAATCACTCACTCCTCACGAACGTGTCGTTTGGACTCACGAGGCAGACGAGGCATTTGTCACACTGAAGAAGACGCTGCAGCAATCTCCCACTCTTGCTCTCCCTAACCCTGACAAACCTTTTGTTCAGGCTGTGGATGAGAGAGACCGCTGCATGACTTCCGTCTTCCTTCAGTCTCATGGTGACAAATATCGCCCTGTCGCCTGCTTCTCCGCCGAACTTGATCCGGTGGCAGCCGGCCTTCCACGTTGTGCGTGCAGTGGCCGCCTGTGAAAAAAGCCGTCCTTGCCTCACGAGACATAGTAGGTTACTCTGACTTGACACTCCTTGTTCCTCATACTGTGTCTCTCATTCTTACAGAACAGAAGACCTCAAATCTCTCTGCTGCTCGCTGGTTGTGGTATCACACTGTTCTTCTTGACATGCCCAACTCGGTTCTCATCTAACTATGGATGTGCGAACACACTGTGCATATCATCCAGCCAGTGATGGAACTGTGGAACGAGAGAACGGCACACTCAAAACTAAACTTGCAAAGTGCTGTGAAGGCACAGGTCTTGCATCGACAAAAGTGCTGCCTCTGGTGCTGATGTACATGAGGATGAGAAAACGAACCCCACATTGGTGTGGATCCTCCGTCTTCTCCACTTCCATCCACAGACTTGTGTGATCATGATATGTTGTCCTATTGCTCTAACCTGACTTCTTCTCTTTCAGACATCAGGAAACAGGTGGCAAGGGCCCTACCAGGTACTGCTCACAACCCACACAGCAGTGAACGTTGCTGAAAGAGCCACCTGGATCCACGCCAGCCACTGCAAATGAGTACCAGCTCCATCTGACCAGCTGACGCCTTCAACTGAAAGCACACACACTGATACTTCCACAGGTTGAAAAGCACCGAGAGTGTTGTATGATTAACCACACGAGCGTTCTGCCACAACACAGAAGAAATCTGCCTGACAACTGAGACGATGGACAGGCCACGGCCATGGCATCCATTTCGACATCCAGGGTTGTGTGGCCTGAGAGGCTCGCTATACGTGTTACTCATGATCTCCTCTATTATTGTTTTGCACATTATTCTGTCTAGATGCACTCCTGTAAAAGTCTCTGATGATCTAACAAACTGTCTTTTCCTACGGTGTCCTCTCAGAACCATCCAGCACATGCAAATTTGACTAGACACAAGAGAAGTGATTCAGGTCCCCTTGATCCGTAACTTATTCCCCATCCCTCCCTACCTGGACACTGACAGCACAGATGGTTCTGATGACGATACTCAATTTGAGTTTTTTTATGTTATTTTCTCCCCCCAGCTTGCTTATGTGTTTCTTAGTGATTTCACTAGACAAAAACAGCTACTGCAATTATCCTTTCAACTTCATATTTTATGATGCTTTAATTTGAATCTCTGTGAATTTTTAAGCTTGATGTGAGTTACTTTATCAAGTTTGTACATACTGAATAAATTTTACTTCCAGGCAAGAATTAAAAAGGTTTTTACTGGATATTTTCAACCTTAGATATACTGTATGTTGACATTTAACGTTTTATTACATTTTAATATGAGTTACTTATGCCAATCAATACAGTATGTTAAATTTTGATAATGGTTAATGAGATTATGATGTTTCTTGATTATTTTTCGATAATTTTGGATCATATTTTTATTGATGATCAAAGGGGGAAGTGTAGTGGAAAATTGCACTGACCAGTGTCTAAGGTATTGGAAATCCCCCTGACCAGGTGTCTCACTGCTGTGATACTGTCTACCTGACAGGATGGAACCCTTATTTGGCGGTGTCTCACTGCTATGACCTTGATAAACAGGGTGCATGCCCTTATTTGGTGATGTTTTTCTTCCAACTGCTACAGCGGACGGACAGACACAGACAATGATCTCATGTCTTTCATGTCTTTTTTCATATTATGTTTTATGAAACGCCTCTTTGTATAAGTTCTGGCTTTTGTGAACTTGCGGCCAGTTCCATTTTGAGCACCCGTGCTTGTTGTGTAACCTCTGCAGAGCTTACTATTATAAAGACTCAAAGGCAACTCCAGTCTGAGAATTTCATTATTTCAAATCTCAAGATGAATTTCCATCACAACTTCTTTGTGTCATGGTATTGTCATAGATTAAACAGAGTATTTTGGACTGATTACCGCCATCTACTGAGTTGGTGCACCGTTCCTAGAGGTACTGCAATACAAGGTCGATCCAAGTGGATTCAAGATTCAAGATTCAAGAGTTTATTGTCAAATGCACAACAATTACATTAAGCAGTCGCTGGCAATGAAATGCTTGGGTCACAGGCTCTCTTAAAGCAATGCTCCGAATATTACAAGCAAAAAAATATTGAATAAAATAATATAAAATAGAATATAAAAATTTTAAAATAAAATATATATATCTAAATATATATATACACCTAAAGAAAAAAAACAATAGTGCAATTATGTGCAACAGTGGAAATATGCTAAGGTGCTGGTTTAGTGGAGTTATTGCAGATTGGAGGAGTTTAAAAGTCTTATGGCCTGGGGGATGAAACTGTCTCTGAGCCTGGTGGTGCGGGCCCGGATGCTGCGGTACCGTCGGCCAGACGGCAGCAGGCAAAACAGTTTATGGTTTCCTTTGATCTATTAGTCACATCATAGTCCTTTAACCCCCTTTGTTTGAATTTCTTAAACCTCCTTTGCTTCAATTCCTTTAACCCCCTTTGCTTCAATTCCTTTAAACTCCTTTGCTTCAATTCCCTTTCTATTCTTTAAAGGTGCTCTTTATCTCAGAAAAATAAGAAGTGAAGAATCAGTCTGCACTAACCAGCGAATTGGTAGAACAAAGAAGATAAGAGATTTTTCATGAGAATTTGGAAAACACATCTTGAACAGCGAAAATAACAATTCGTAACACACATTAAAACAAACAACAGTCGCAATGGAGATCACTCGGAGAGTGAAACAAATGGATATAAAGGTAGAGACTGTCCGCCCGTACTTCGAGTCCTTTTTTACGAAGATCACTGCAGAGCAGTGGGAGCTGTTGAAGTCATGCAAACCGGATGAAGCTACAACATTTATGTTGGCAGATCTTCTGCTGAAGTTAATGACGACCGTTTCAGATGCCATTGCAAAGCGATGTCCCGATGCACCCTTGTCTGAGGAAGAAGTTCGGTCCATTCTGGGCGACACTCTCAACGACAGTCTTTCACCAGGCACAACAAAGTCTAAGAGTTTGGATAAGCTCACAGACTTGGTTGTTGATGAGGTGACGAAGACTGTCAACTCCACCTTGTCTGCAAGCTCCACCTGTGTGAGCTCTGAGAAGCCTATACCAACCCGCCTCATTAACCCCGCTAAAGTCCAGAAGATGATCTGTTATGCCTGCGAGACGTTAAAGGCAGATGCAAAAATCAAACTCTTGCTCGAGTGTCAATCGCGCAGGCGAAGTCGGGCCATTTCCTCAGAGGAACAGGACGCTTCAGATGATCCCATTCGGATGTGTAGGACCTCTTCAAGCTCCCACTCTTCAGGAGTCAGCTCCAAGTCAGGTAGTTCCTCAGAGGGAGGTTCAACAACAAGCAGTATGGACAGTGGGAAGATGCTTGTCCAGGAAACAATCAACAATAGTTTGACTGACATCACAGACTTCTTTAATGAGTTCAATGACAGCCTCTTTCTCAATTCATCGTTTTCTCCAGAGATTGATATGGCTTTAGATGAAATTATTGAGTCAATCAATAAGGAAAGCAAAAATGGAAAGGAATCTCCACAGCCAAACCTCTCAATCAGTAAAGGAATGAGGACGATCAATAGTCTTTTCATAAAGACTTTTGCCACAGCAGGGACGCTTCAAATACTGACAGGGGTCGCGAAAAAATTCAAGGAGGAGACCAAAGTCAATAGGAGGCTGACGATACAGTCATTGATGGCTAATATTGACGCTGTGCTTCTGGAGAAGGAGAAGCCGGGAGGTGGAAATGAAAGTTCTGCATTCCAAACACTGAAAAAGCCTCCATCTGAAAAGGTTCTTGTATTCACAAAACAGCTTTCAGATCTCATCTATGCACACATCGCACCTGGAAGGAATCCAGACAGTAGTTCAGGTCCAGTGAAAAAGGTGGCTGTTCCTAAGGCACACAGGGGCATATATGCAGACATTCAGACCAGGGTGTTTTGTTTTCTGTCCTTGATAAGCTGGTGGCTGAACAACCAAGTTAACTGCCACACAAAAAGGGTGTCAGAGGCTTTTATGGCCATCGACTCACTGGAAACAAACAAGCAGTCATCCTCATTAGAGGTCAACAGCATTGAGGAGAAAACATCGAAGCAGTCAACATCATCAGAGGTCAGCAGCGGAGGAATGAAAGACCAAGAGTCAACACCAGCAGTGTTCAACGGAATTGAGAGAAAGGAACGCAGAATCATCAGTCAGCGAGGAAGAAAGATCTGGTCAACATCATCGGTTCAACCGTCATCATCATGGTCAGCGCATTGAGGAGAAAACATCAAGCAGTCAACATCATCAGAGGTCAGCAGCAGTGACAATAAAAGATCGAAGCAGTCATCACCAGCAGTGTTCAACAGAATTGAGGAGAAAAGATCTAAGCAGTCAACATCATCAGTGTTCAACGGAATTGAGGAGAAAACATCGAAGCAGACAACATCATCAGAGGTCAGCAAAGAAAAGGAGAACTCAGCATCATCAGACAGGAACTCCAGGGAGAAGATTGCAAAGATGCTGGCAGCAGACAGATATAAAATGTATGTCAGTGTTCTCTTGGACCAGCTCATCACACGAAGCTATAATAAGGCAAAGGTGACCAGGACTGATGTCGACATAACAGACACAAGTCATCATCTGCTGGAGAGAATATGGGCCGAGGTCAAAGACATTGACTCAACTTTCAACCCCAACACAATCCTTGACGAGGTCATTTTCAAGGAGTTGTGTAAGAAGTGGCCTTGTCCAGAGATGCTATTGGTTTCCTTTCTTTTAAGAGATCCAGAACTAGAGATATCAATTAGCTCCTCTTTGAAAAGACGCCTGTGCAAAAAGCCTGGCTTCTTCTCTTCTTTCAGAGCAGGCTTCTCTTCCTTCTTCCGGAGATAAAAGGTGGATGATGTTATTCCGATAGCTTCACTTTCAAATTTAAATATGTTTTCTCCAGGTGCTCCTGTTATCCCCACATTTATAAGAATGAATAAAATGTATAAAATGGAATTATTTGCTCTCAGTATTTATTCCACTCAGACTTAAGTTTTGTTGTGGCTTTTCTCCAGGTGCTCCGGTTCCCTCCCATACTTAAAACAATTATTAAAAGATTCAAAATCGAATAATTTGTTCTCAGGATTTATTCCACTGAGACTAAAGTTTTGCTGTTTTACAAGCTGAAAATTCACTGTTTCACAGGTGCAAGTAGCGATCAAATAGCGATAGTAAGCATCTAACTGTCAGATATTTTCAGAATAAGACACAGATGCTGCTGACTACCATCGTAAATCGATACAGTGTTACTTGATTGTGTTTGTCTTAATTTTGAAGGAAATTTTTGATTAATTCAACTAATTCAATTTTGGAGTTAAATTTCTCCAGGAAGAAGGAAATATTACAACTGCAACATATTTTTTATATCTCACTTATGTAAAAAGCAACAAGAGTTTATATGATTTAATATATAGGATAAGATGTAGAATATCCCTTGTACGTCTGAAGGTCTTCTGCACAAATTACCACAAAAACACATTTAGATGTTAGCAGGTGTTAGGGCAAACAGCGGATGTTAGGGACATAACTTCAGTTGTGCACCTTAGCGTCATCAAGTGTTTTGACCTTCTGATCAATGATACAGGCCGAACTTGAGGGTACGCTGAGGATAAAGGTAAATCTGACTGGCTGCTGGGTATTATGGCAGTACTATGAAAGCCATGTGGCTGCTCAGTAGATCAGACATCATTACTCTTTTGCCTTTTTGAACTAAACTCTGTACCATTTTAGAACATAGGACAAGATGGAGAATATTCCTTGTACGTTCGACCGCAGCAATTAATGCCTATTGCCAGTTGATGTTAGCGGATGTTAGTGACCACCAGCGGATGTTAGGGACATATCTTCAGTTGTGTACCTTAACGTCATCAGGTGTTTAGGCCTTTTAATCACAAGACATCCTCTTATAACCCTTGTGTTGTCCCTGCTTCCCCCGGCTGTTGGCCCCCTCACATAGCCCACCCCATATTAAGACGCACACGTAGCGCAATAGACAAGTGAGCAGCCCTTGCAGATGTATTTGTTATACCCGCGGCACATGGTGTGAGTTTTACAGTCCTTTTTCCTGGGGCATATCTGACACCTCTTCCTCTTACTCGCCCCGAGCGGGGCTGCTGCTACGGCTATGGAGGAGGCCGGACACTCGGGTCGAGCGTAGTCAACAGCTCTCTGTGCGGCGGCGGCGGCGGCTTTACAGCCTTCACAACCGCGGCGGACGCGCCTCCACGGGGATGCGCTCCCTTCGTGCGATGAACGGAGTCACGAGAGCCTTTCCCAGCTGCTCTAGGAACACCCTCCGCTTGTTCCGCTTGCCCGGCATCCAGTCTGGGTTGATCTCTCTCCATATCACGAAGGCGTTGTAGGAAGAGACGTCGAGAATGTTGTGAAAGACGACCAGGGCCAGCCGGTCATCCTCCTGCAGCTGTACGTTCCGATCACCTTGTCTAGGTTGTCCACGCCACCTTTGTTGCGGTTGTAGTCCAGGACGATGACCGGTTTCCCGTCCTCGCGGTCGCTGATGTCGGCCTCGGGGTGCCGTGTGCTCAGGAGCACCACATTCCTGTTTTTCTTTGGGATGTAGGACACCAGAGTGGCAGTGGGCGTGAATGCGAACTTGGATGAGAACACCTCTCTTCCCTTGACCGCGAGCAGCCCGGTCGGGAGCTCGGGCTTGTTCTTCCGAACAGTGCCGACCACGGTGAGCTTCCTCTCCAGGAGCTGCCGCGCGAGTTCGTAGGAGGTGAAGTAATTGTCGCACGTGACGTTACGACCGTGCAGTCCCTCCGTTACATCGAGCACTACCCGCAACCCCCCTCCGCTGGCTTTCCGGTGTACACTTGCATCTTCCAAGCGTAGCTTGATTTCGCATCGCAGGCCACCCACGACTTGATCCCGTATTTCGCCGGCTTGCTGGGCATGTACTGACGGAATGGACACCGGCCTAGGGAGAAAAACAGGAGGAGAAGAGATGAGAGGAGATGAGATGAGGACGAGGACTAGCAGCCGCTATCTACATAACATAACATAACATAACATAACATAACATAACATAACATAACATAACATAACATAACATAATAATAATAACCTCTGAACGGAACCAGTTGCTCGTCCACGGTCACTTCGGCCCGGTTGTAGAGGTGCGCAGCCGCGACACCCACGCGCCTCTAGACCTCTCGCGCGGCCGCCAATTTGTCCGTGGCTCGCCCTGCGCGCCTCGCCTCGGGTCGCCGTCGCTGCCGCCGCCGCCGCCGCCGTCTCCGTCTCCGTCTCCGCCCTCTCTGTCTTCTTCTCGGTCTGCTTTTCTGTCTGCTTCTCGGTCTGCTTCTCCATCTCCTTGTCCGTCTGCTTCTCGGTCTGGCTCTTTCGCGTCCTCTTCGGGTTCAGAGGATGGTTGCTGGGAGAATAGCTGTTGGAGAACCTGTTCTCTGGTGAAACGCTCCTGACGTGAAATCGTGCCATGGTCCGGGAGGGTGGCACACTGAGAATGGCGCACCTGCTTCTCTGTGGGTCTAATACACCCCCCTAGATTACAATTGGAATCAGGTGTGGGTCTAAATGACCCCACAGAGCACCACAGCGCCCTCTCTGGGGGTCTAAATGACCCCCCAGGAGAATCGAGAATGACAATCCATTGGTCTCAATTACCCCAGGAGAATTGGATAATGACAATCCTTGGGTCACCCTAACCCTAACCCTGACCGGCCAGGGCTTGCGTATGATCACACGCATGCATGCACGCACACACACACACACACACACACACACACACACACACACACACACACACACACACACACACACACACACACACACCATCTGGGCCAATCCGACCCAGGAACAACACGAGGGATAAGCATAATTTTTATTTTATTTTTTGAGATAATAAACGCAACATGAGTGCTATGAATATTGGAGAATAGACTAACACACAGGTCCACACATGTTATGTGTGTGTTACACAGTGACCTCCTCACATTGTGCTTCCACTGAGCAGACGCTCTGAAACAAGAAGTAACAATCCTTTGCTCTCTCAGTACAGTTTGACCGGTAGTAAGTCTCATGAGGCCGGACCACTGAATGAGGATATGTGATCTGGACACAGAAATAAACATGAAAAGGAAGACCTTGATCAAATAAAGGCAACAATAGTCTCAAGGATTGTCTTTTGATATTTGTAATTATTACGATGAAGACCTTACAGTTTTGAGTTATTCAGACTCAAAACAATAACACGGGACTGTTTAAGTTCTCATCGAATCATTTGGTTTTGGTTGTCTGATAGTTCTTTCAGAATTTTATATTTTTAGGCCAACTGCGCTTGTGCACCTTGACATTTATGTCCGATTTGGCTTTGAATAAACATGGGGGGGGCAGCCACTGGCTTTCAAGGCTGTTTTCTTGCATGGTAGTCATGAGTACATGAGTTGACACTGAATTGGTCAATACACATTAAACAGCACTATGAAAACATTTACCTTTCCATTTGTTTATTTTTTTATCTCTCTTGCATGACGTTGGATGGAGGGTTTTTGCGGAGCACTGCGGCAACATTACACCTATGACCTTTGTTTTTTTCAAAGCTCTTTCCACGCTGCCGGAAATAAAACTCTGGTTGACTCATCTATTTACCTTGATTATTAATTGTAAATGCAAACGGTTCCAAGCAGTTAATACTCTCAGAATCTGCGGGGAATAGACACCATGTACAAGCCAGGTCTGTTCATTTGTACTGTATGTTTGTTGTATTGTTGTTTTCCAAACCACCTGCACCTGTGCATGTTTATTAGTGGGATTAAAATTCTCAGATAAACTAATCATGACTTTTGAATTAATAATTAATTACACAGTCACGTAATCTTCTCCAACCAGAGTCATAAAAGTGACTATTGCATGCTGCTCTTTCTTCTGTACAAAAGCAAAGCAGCAACTCTACCTCAGACACATCAAGGCTAGAAGCAACACAGTGTGTCAGCAGCAGGAGTCATGTCACTCCGGTTCCTAACTCTGCTTTTTGGCCTGGGTTTGGTGAGTGTGAAGCCCTTTGAGAGGCAGGATGTCAGTTAATGTTTCACAATTAAATCATGGCATCATTTTTTTCAATAAATGTTACGTGCTTTATTTAATTTATTTTACAGACGGCAGCTGCACTAACAGGGGAAACAGGTGAGTCAGATGATATGATGGGTTCTTCGTCAGTACTGATCAAAAGAGGGAGACAAAACATTGACATTTTACTCAGAAGTTCCAGATAAAAATGTCGTCCTTCCATATACAAGTATTTCAGTCTGAATGCTGCTAATGCAGAGATATTCTATTTCTTGGGGCTGTATTAAAATTTTTAAAAAATGGTAAATTGACGGTAAAATGTATAAATTCTATATATGTGTGTGTGTGTGTGTGTGTGTGTACGTATTTCTTCTTAAGTTTAATTGGATGCATGATTATATCTGTATATATAGTGTATGTCCATACCGCTGCAAATTGTCACTAGTTCAGCATTACTAAAGTAATTTCTATCTCAGAATCTGTTGTTTGTATGTTTAAGTTCATCATATTGTGATCTCATTTTGACTTATTCTTCTACTGCAGAAACTGATGTTGATGAAGGTCATGACTGGGACATCTTTGACATCAATCAAGGTTTGAGGACTCTCATTGTTTTTTGTTTGGTTTTGTTGTATTATGTCATAAAATGTTTCTGAGGCTTTTCTCATGCAAACACTTTTTTTTTTTTGCAGCGGCCGGGCTGGACCTGCTGGAGGGAGATATCTACATGGTAAGTCAGTGAGTGAACATAACAAATATAACAAATCTCTTCATGTCTGTGCATGAAGAGATATTTTGAGCACAGAGAAAGATTATATGCATATCTTTTGTTTTAGAAGGTGAATATAGCTATATTCATTCTCTGCTGGTGTTTCATTGTCCTAATAATGATCAGATCGGAGGTGAAACAACCAATCAGCAATTAAAATACTACATTTATTCAATTCGATGGTTATGTTGATAACAGAGCTAAATATTATATATATATATATATATATATATATAAAATCTACTATAATATTTTATTATTATAATTATTTAATTTCCTTTATTAATTCTAATAGGAATGAATAACCAACAATGTCTTTAAGTAAATCAATAATTTTGCATAACAATCAAAGAATGTCTGAAGTTAAAAAACACATAGTTATGGTTGAATCACTTTAGTGAGCCTGGTCAAGTTTGTGTTGTGTTTCTCCTTCATCGGTTTCTTATTCACCGTCTTGGTATATCTTGTTTTCTTCATTCTTGTCAGACATCCGGCAGAAACTCCATCATAGGAGATTCGTATCGCTGGCCAACAACCATTCCTTACTACCTGGAGGAGAGTCTGGGTAAGACACTGTGTGGAAATTCACAGTACGTGCCATGGTTATGCACTGAAGTAACATATTATTTAATTTCACTTTGGAACATATAGAAATGAATGCAAAGGGAGTGATCCTAAAGGCCTTTGACCAGTACAGACTGAAGACCTGTATTGACTTCACACCGTGGAATGGAGAAAAGAACTACATCTCTGTGTTCAAAGGCAGCGGGTGAGTTGAGTTTTCACTTTCAGACGTGTACATTATGTACAGTGGGTTGTTGAACAAGACAAAGCTATCCCAGCGCCTGACATGTTTGCTGGTTGTATGTTTCTTTGTCAACGGTCATGACACACATCCAATGCACAAAATGCTGCATCCAATGCAATAGCTGATATATTCATGTCATATTAACAGATGTAAATATTACACGCAACATGAAACTTGACTTAACAGAGAGCACATACCACCGCCAAGGCTAACATTGGATCTCCCCTTTAATCCAGATCCACTCCAAAAATTTAGTGGCTTCTTTCTTGGGTCATGCAGATACACAATAGTCTTAACCTTACGATGCCTTGAGGTAATGTGTGGCACTATATAAATAAATGAATGAATTGAATGGCTCTGTCAATATCTAAGGCACAAAACAACTGACAGCCACTTTGACAAACTTGCATTTTGCTTCCCCTCTCTGTAGATGCTTCTCCTCTGTAGGAAACCAGCAGGAGGGAAAGCAGCGATTGTCCATTGGTAATAACTGTGATCGTCTTGGAACTGTTGAGCATGAGTTCCTGCATGCTCTTGGATTTTGGCACGAGCAGTCCAGAGCTGACCGTGATGATTACGTCAACATCATGTGGGATCGCATTGAACCTGGTAAAGTTGATTTGTAACAACTTTGAATTACAGTCGCAACTTTGACAAATGGCAGACTCAAGTTTCGAGTTTTATTTGTCGTATGTAAGTTAACACAGGGTCAACGGTACAATAAAAAATGTTGGATGAGAAGGACATGTCAGCTCAGCATTGCAATGCAATAAGAGCAATGTCATAGAAATGTAAATAAAGTAAAAGCGTTAAATATTATAACAAATCTAATACAAGACTATTTAAACTGTACAGAAGCTGTGCTTAATTTTTCTCCTCATGTTCATCTACCATCTGAATACATCCATACACCCTGTTACTCTATCCATATCTGTAAAAATCACAAAACCAAGCTTCTTTTTATGCCTTCCTCAGGAAAAGAGCACAACTTCAAGACATATGATGACAAAGTGTCCAGTGCTCTGGGCGTCCCCTATGACTACGGCTCAGTGATGCACTACAGTAAGACTTCCTTCAACATCGGCTCTGAGCCCACCATCGTCACCAAGATCCCCTCTTTCATGGATGTGATTGGTCAGAGGATGGGGTTCAGTGCTAGTGACCTAACCAAACTCAACCGTCTCTACAAATGCAGTAAGTTAACCAATGAAAAAGACAGGTGTTTGATAGATTTAGAGCACGACAGCCTCAGGCAACACCTTGTGTGGGATATATCAGTATATTTATATTTATATATATGTATATATATATATAGGAAGTAAATAAGTGTACAGACGTATGGAGGATGATAATGGAGTCATTGCAATAAAGTAATAAAGACAGGGTTAGACATCATTGCCTCTAACAGCTGAGACTGATTTGTGATTGGTTGGATAAGTGTATCGACGGGATCTTGACAGGGACTGAGAGGAACAGAGAGGGGGATGTGACAGTTTGTTACTACGTTGGCTCTGCATTTATTCCTTTATCTAGCTAATATTAACTACTCATTAATATTATCTAGCTAATATTAACTACTCGTTAAGGTTACTGTCATCTGCCGTCAGAATAACTCTCAGTTCACGTACTGATGCCAGGCAAGCCACCATACATAGAATTTAAACATTTAAGAATTTTGCACAACCAAGTGGTCTGATTCATTTGTCATAAAAACATAGTGAAAGAAAGTGAAACAAATCCTGGAGGGTTCTTCCCAGGCCCCATCCCTGTTTGGTGGAAATCAGTTAAGTTGGTTTTGGTAATTCTGCTGACAAATAAACCATCAATCAAACAGACATAAGTGAAAATATAACCTTCCCTTGAGGTTGTAAAAAACCAAGATAATTTCAAATGTGACTGGATTCCAAACAGAATCAGACAAAGAACATATAAGCATAGTATTATAAAACATCACCAGAGATTAAATATTAAAATCAAAGTACATACTACATGTGAATAGGCTGCATAAACCTGTACTGGAGGGGTCCCTGGAGTGTTTGAACTAAACTAAATCACCCTATAAAATGATGTTAGTCTCATAATAACCTTGCAGGGTTACATGGACGATCAGAGTCTATCTAGCAAAAGCTGATTGTAAAATGTAGCCTATTGATAATATTGGGCACTAATCAGCTCTTACAAATACGCATCATGACTTTGAATAATCTGAAGATGCCATAAAATGCTAAAGTGATCATTGTTTATTTCAGTGATTGATTGTATAATTGTGTATTTAACCAGCAACACAAGCAGAAAATAGCAATTGAAGCCTTTAGTATTGAGTTGATTAACATCCCAACAAGGTAAACTGGCTACTATAGCATCTTATCCAGGTCCACTTCTTTAGTGAAGGTTTCCAATTGATTTCACTCTGAGCCCATGCCAGCAGTCATGTTTTCGCTGCTAGTTTTAACTTATTATTTGAGCTTATTTTCCTCACTCATAGTAATCAAACTGCGAGTATCAACACCCTGCACATATCAGCATCACTCTGTCCATGCAGGGCAAATTAATCTGTATGTATGATAGCGTGGTGGATCAGAGGTGCCCTGATTGATTACATAAGAAGTTTCCATCAGGTGATTATTGAGCCTGATGGAAACTTCTATTTATTTATATGTCTGATATTCAGTAGTGATCTTACCCTCCTCCTGCCAGTGTCTCACACTTTTCATACATTTTAAAAAGGCTGAATAATTGTGTTTTGAATAATCAAAATGTATTGAGGAATGGAGACAGAGCTAAGGTCAAACAAATGAAAAGTTTGGGTTATTCGAGTCCTTGGATCAGTGTCTGATCAGCTCTTCCCTGTCCACAGCGGAGTCCTCCACCTTTGTGGACAGCTGTGACTTTGAACAGGAGAACATCTGTGGGATGATCCAGGAACCTGGGAACACAAAGTGGGAACAACGCAGTTCTGTGAGTGGAGGGCCTCAGCACGACTTCACCACCATGGGGCAATGCAAAGGTGATTGTCAAACATTAAAAATGGATGCGAGTAACAAAGTACATTTACTCAAGTAGCGAGGTTTAAATTGTCACCTTTTTACTCCACTACATTTATTGGATCAGAGTGAGGTGTATAGCTGTTTAGATTACACTTAGTATGCATCTTTGTGTGGTTATGAATGTTACTGCTCCTCTTATCTGACTTCAGAGGTGCCGTTCCTATCTGACCCTCAGGGTTTGTGTATCTGAAAAACACAAGTAGCTGAATTGCTTTACAACAGTAAACTAAACAGAGTATCAAGCTTAATGATCATAGTTTAATGCTTCAAGATAAACATGATCATACTTCATTAAGGACTTTGTGCAGTATCTACCTGCTGGATAAACAGCTCATGGTTGAATCTGCATGTCTTAAGTCACCATTACCACTAACTACCACTTCTGACCTACACACAGTTTAAATTGAGCATCATATATATGCATCATATGCATTGCCTTCCATATTCAACAGACCTTAATCCCCATAGTAATTTAACTATGTTCCACAATTTCTGGATTTAGTTTACTCTTGAAAAGAACATAGTTCAGTTTGCTGTCCACTGCCTTGCTTCTGTAATGGGAACACTCATCCTCTTGTCAGCAGTATAACAATTATTTCCCTGTGCGCTGACATAACTGGAAGCAGAGCATTGATTTCACCCCTGTCTATGTGTATATGTATTACATTTAGGGTTGCAAAATTCCGGGAATATTCAAAGTTGGAAACTTTCCATGGGAATTACGGGAATTAATGGGAATAAACTGGAAACTTTGGTTGTAATTTATACTAACTGTATTTACCTTGTGATATACAGACACAAATATAAACATTTTGTTTTGTCATAAGCAGACATGCATGCAAACATTTCTAATACAAATTTTTTTTGACTTAATCTATTTGTGAGTAGAACTCTACCGTCTCTATGTGGATCTCAGGATAGAACCCGGTCAGTGAAAACTTATCAAAACCTGCAGGAACGATGGACTTAAATATGAAAATCTGACCTCAGCAGTTTCCTCTATGTGACAGTATGTTGGAGATGAGTATTGGTGGTTTCTGAATATATTTGTACTTTAGAGGAAATGGATGTAAAGTGCAAAGGGGAAGTAGTTTTACACATAAACGTCAGTTAATGGGAAGTAGTTCACAGGTGTTAAATGTCTCCTGTGGCTCAGCGGAGGAGAAAGCGATGCAGATGACCTCATCGACAATGATCAACCATAATCTTGGTTGTTTTAACCAAGATCATGCTGCAAGATCTAGAATTGCTAACGTTAGCCACTTGCCAGCAAGACAATTTTGTTCCTGTGGACTATAAATACAGTCACCTGTTTGCGTTGTCAATCGATAATGGATACAGCGTGCTTTCTCGGACAAGAGGACTTCGGACTTTCATTTGACGCTTTTGATCATGTCGGGTTGAGAGAAAAATTGACAGAATTAATCCATTAATTCTGTCAATTTGGTTTACAATAGCTAGCTACATCCTTTTCAAAGAAACACAGCGTGTGCTGCATTCCATACATCTTTAAAATAGAGTTTTGAATGACGTTTTTATTGCTCAGCCTTTAATTTGCGGTAATTACTTTTATTTTTGATAAGTAGCCCAACTCGCGCTTTATTGATGGACCCCAACAGCCGCGAGTAATCAAGGTGATGGTGTACTTTTGTGTGGACATACATACATCCTACTCTCACTGCCGTAAAAAGTTAGCCTACTGTATACAAATAAACTTGGTCTTAAAATGAACATGGCTTCAGTGTAACAAGTAATCAATATGCTAGGTAATGACAAAGACATTAAAAACAACAGAGAGTCATAGGTTTACGTTTCCAGCAGTATCTTGCCCAAGGACACTTCGGCATGAGGATTGAACCGCCAACCTTATATCTTGCTGAAGTGCCCAAGGACACTTCAACAACACATGTTCTGTTTTCTTTTCCCATTTTACTCAGGACAGTTTCTCTAGAATATTAACTTTTGGAGCTGATTGATCACAGGTCAAGGTCAACCAAAATCTAAATCTAAATTATACTGATCAGAAAATAATTCCTCATCACATCTTACATCTTAAGATAATTGACATGAACAAGTCACAAAGAAGTCAGAAAATGACATCATATTATTTATTTTAGGTATCTCTGCATTCTTTAGGACTATAGACATGACCTGAAGCTTATATAGTCTAAATAATAATTATTCTTTCATCACTATTAGGTCAGAAAATTATGTCCTATAATTTTTTGTTTCATAGTTTGTACTTCATAGTTTTGTACTTTTACAACCAATAACATTAGAAACACATTCTACATCCACATTTAGAAATGCAACATATTTACAATATACTAATGGAACATTTGTCATCGTATGTTTATATGACAAGATGATTAAGAAATGGCATTAAAATATAAAGTTTTAATTGTCTGATTGGGATATAAGGTGTTTGTGCAGGGTATGCATCGACCCTTCAATGTTTTTCTTTTTTTTTGGCATTCATAAAAAACTGTTTATGAATATTGTAAGAGAGAAGAAAATCTGGTAAGGGTCCCAGCAGACCTAGTTGAACTCTGCAATGTGTAAAGAAACTGCATGAGAAACGTTTTAGACTGTCTATTTAGATCGAAGACAGGATCTTCTCTAATACCTAGAATACACAGGGAATACATCAAACTACCAAATGTAGAAGTGAAAACATAACATCCTTGGTAGAAGTAAGATAAACCTGGGGGGTGTCTGGATTTCTGAAAGACAATTTACATTCACAGGCGATAATGCAGAGCTAACATTACTAGTTTAATTAAATGTGAGAAACTGTGGATGCTTAGTATGACCTGCTTCTCGGCTGCTCTGACAGGGAAAGGCTACTTCATGCACTTCAGCACAGCCTCTGCTGAACCTGGGCACCATTCCTATCTGGAGAGTCGCTGGCTTTACCCCAAACCTGGAGCTCAGTGTCTGCAGTTCTTCCTCCATAACACGGGGGCGGCTGATGATGTTCTCAACATCTTGGTGCGAGAGTACGACAAGAACACACTCAGCGGTAAACTGAGCCTCTTCAAGAGCATTTCAGGTAATGTATGACATTTTGCCCCAATTAAAGGGAACATGATAGCAAGGGATGATTTTATGTAAAAGATACAATATTCACATACAAATTTACAACTTTAATCCCACAGTTTGTAATTTTTACTGAGGAACATCGCCCTCTACATATTCATTCTGTTGGGCTCCAGAAACACAACTGATTGGTGGATATTACCCATGATTCCTGGCTTCCTAAACCAGAAGAGCTGCAGCAAAGAAACTCTGTTTATAATTCTTCATATTTTAAAGGTTTCCTGGCTTTTTAACTCATCTGCAGCTCGACATTACTCTTGAACTTGTCAGACCTGATTCTTACAATTGAAGCGGGGACCATCAGTTAGTTCCACAGTTTTCACAGAAGATCAAACTCACTCACCAACGTTACACCGAGTAAGAACAGGCGTTCAGAGTGAGGAGTGAATGAAAGAGGAAACCTGGCTCCTGCCTTTTCCAAGTCAATAAACCATCATGAACCAACACCATTTTGAAGCTGCTGTTTTAAGCGATGGGGAATGAGTTGTAGAGTGTTGCTTTAGAGTACAGATTATATAACAATTTCACCTATAATGCAGTGGGATTAATAGTGATTAATATACATTTTCTCTGCTACAGGAGGTGTCATGGGTTCCTGGGAGCTGCATAATGTCGATCTGAACGTGGCACAGAAGGCCCGTGTGGTTTTTCAGGCCGTGAGGGGAAAGAGTCCATCGAGTGGGGGTTTCTCTCTTGATGACATCAACCTGTCGTCCACAAAGTGCCCTCAGCACGTCTGGCGCATCCGCAACATCACCGGCCTGATGGCCACCACACCAGCAGGAGAAAAACTGTACAGCCCTCGCTTTCTCTCTCCAGCAGGTTACTCCTTCCAGGTACATGTCCTCTTTTGTTTCTCCAAGGTTTTTATTGTGTTTTTAGAAAAAAAGATCTTTACAGGAGAAACAACACATAAAAAGAAATAGAACACAAATACGAAGAACTAATAAATGAATAAAAAGCTTAAATTGGACTGAAATAAATGTACATAACAAATGTTAGAATGTCATTAGTAAGAACTAAATTTCATATGCTCTTAATACATTTGTCACAACTGTAAATATCACGATTTGGAATAGTTTGTTAATCTTTTGTCTGGCCCGCTGTAATTTATCGAATAGAATATTGATATTATAAATTACTTTATCATGCCCATCATCAAAAACATATGTTATTAAACAATCAAAAGAAAGTCAATGATTGACCTGCAGAGACCAGTGAAGAACTTTCCATTGCTTTTCTGATTTGAACTCAGATAAAGAGTTAATTATTAATGCAGGGAGAGATGAGAAAGTCAATTCTAGTGAAGAGGCAGGAGAGCAGCAGACTCAACCACTGCAGCCACTTAAAGAAACAGCAGCTTGAAATGATGACCCATTCCATCTCAGATATACAAATGTCGATGCTGTTAAACAC
The DNA here is from genome assembly GCF_022539355.2 of Hippoglossus stenolepis. Lineage (NCBI taxonomy): Eukaryota > Metazoa > Chordata > Actinopteri > Pleuronectiformes > Pleuronectidae > Hippoglossus > Hippoglossus stenolepis. The sequence continues at coordinate 25,186,021 of NC_061496.1, read as the reverse complement.
TTAGCACAGCCTGTAAAAGAAACCTGAAGTCTACATTTTAAAGTTTGTAATGGTAATAGTAATTTAACATAATATATAGTGTATGGTATAATTTTCCATTACAAGTTCCTAAATGACATAATGTCTTTAACCCTTGTGTTGTCCCTGCTTCCCCCAGCTGTTGGCCCCCTCACATAGCCCACCCCATATTAGGACGCACACGTAGCGCAATAGACAAGTGAGCAGCCCTTGCAGATGTATTTGTTACACCCGCGGCACATGGTGTGAGTTTTACAGTCCTTTTTCCTGGGGCATATCTGACACCTCTTCCTCTTACTCGCCCCGAGCGGGGCTGCTGCTAGGGCTATGGAGGAGGCCGGACACTCGGGTCGAGCGTCGTAGTCAACAGCTCTCTGTGCGGCGGCGGCGGCTTTTACAGCCTTCACAACCGCGGCGGACGCGCCCGTGCGGGGGATGCGCTCCCTTCATGCAATGAACGGAGTCACGAGAGCCTTTCCCAGCTGCTCTAGGAACACCCTCCGCTTGTTCCGCTTGCCCGGCATCCAGTCTGGGTTGATCTCTCTCCATATCACGAAGGCGTTGTAGGAAGAGACGTCGAGAATGTTGTGAACGACGACCAGGGGCCAGCGCGCGGTCATCCTCCTGCAGCTGTACGTTCTTATCACCTTGTCTAGGTTGTCCACGCCACCTTTGTTGCGGTTGTAGTCCAGGACGATGACCGGTTTCCCGTCCTCGCGGCCGCTGATGTCGGCCTCAGGGTGCCGTGTGCTCAGGAGCACCACATTCCTGTTTTTCTTTGGGATGTAGGACACAAGAGTGGCAGTGGGCGTGAATGCGACCTTGGATGAGAACACCTCTCTTCCCTTGACCGCGAGCAGCCCGGTCGGGAGCTCGGGCTTGTTCTTCCGAACAGTGCCGACCATGGTGAGCTTCCTCTCCAGGAGCTGCCGCGCGAGTTCGTAGGAGGTGAAGTAATTGTCGCACGTGACGTTACGACCGTGCAGTCCCTCCGTTACATCGAGCACTACCCGCAACCCCTGGTTCTGTTCTGGGCGTCCGCCGCTCGGCTTTCCGGTGTACACTTGCATCTTCCAAGCGTAGCTTGATTTCGCATCGCAGGCCACCCACGACTTGATCCCGTATTTCGCCGGCTTGCTGGGCATGTACTGACGGAATGGACACCGGCCTAGGGAGAAAAACAGGAGGAGAAGAGATGAGAGGAGATGGGATGAGGACGAGGACTAGCACCCGCTATCTACATAACATAACATAACATAACTAACATAACATAACATTACATAACATAACATAACATAACATAACATAACAATAATATAAAAAAAAAAAGACTAACCTCTGAACGGAACCAGTTGCTCGTCCACGGTCACTTCGGGCCCCGGGTTGTAGAGGTGCGGTAGCCGCGACACCCACATGTCCCAGACCTCTCGCACGGCCGCCAATTTGCAGTGGCCTCCTCTCGGCCGTCACCTCGAGGACCATGTTATTTCCCCGTTTCTTGAGGGGAAGGTCTCTCTTTCCACGAGTCCGGTGGTGGTGGTGGTGTCGCCGTGGTCTTGTCCTCCTTCTTCTTCTTCTTCCAAGGATGAAGAATCTGCAGAAGCATCACCCACTGGGTCGTAGTCTTCGTCACCGTCGTCGTCTTCGTAGTCACCGTCGTCGTCTTCGTCTTCGTCGCTATCGCCGTCGTCTCCGTCTCCGTCCTCTCTGTCTTCTTCTCGGTCTGCTTTTCTGTCTGCTTCTCGGTCTGCTTCTCCATCTCCTTGTCCGTCCGCTTCTCGGTCTGGCTCTTTCGCGTCCTCTTCGGGTTCAGAGGATGGTTGCTGGGAGAATAGCTGTTGGAGAACCTGTTCTCTGGTGAAACGCTCCTGACACAACATCGTGCCATGGTCCGTGAGAGAGTGGCACACTGAGATTTATATGTGGGTCTAATGTACCCCCCTTGATTTCAATTGGAATCAGGTGTGGGTCTAAATGACCCCACAGAGCACCACAGCGCCCTCTCTGGGGGTCTAAATGACCCCTCCCATGACAATCGAGAATGACAATCCATTGGTCTCAATTACCCCAGGAGAATTGGATAATGACAATCCTTGGGTCACCCTAACCCTAACCCTGACCGGCCAGGGCTTGCGTATGATCACACGCACGCACTCACGCACGCACACACACACACTCTGGGTCAATTCGACCCAGGAACAACACAAGGGTTAAAAGGATACTTCACCGAAAAATGAAAACTCACTCATTATCTACACACCACTATGCCGATAGAGGGGTGGGTGAATTGTTTGAGTCCACAGAACTCACTTTATGCCGCTCTCTGCTCTACAGGTTGGCGCATATCTAAATGGAAGAAGCGACCGTCAGGGGTACATGGGCCTCTACTTCCATCTGACCTCAGGCCCCAACGACCACAACCTCAAGTGGCCATGCCCCTGGCAGCAGGCGACCATGGCCCTGATGGATCAGCATTCAGACATCAGAGAGCAAATGAACATGCACCGAATGGTCACCACTGACCCTGATAAGGTGTCCAGTGATGGTAAGAGAAGGTGAAGATATATATCTGCTGAGCTGGGTTAGTCCAACAGAGAATGACGGTTCAACATTTTCTCTCAGGTACTGAGCACTACTGGGATGACCCAAGGAAAGTGGGCTCGAAAGTGACGCAGTCTGATGGCAGCTTTTATTATCGAGGCCCAGGAACCGGGACCTCAACCTTCATCACACACAGCAAGCTGAGGAGCAGACAGTTCATCAAAGGAGATGATGCCTTCTTCTTCTTAAGTCTGGATGGTATGGAAGTCATTCAGACAGGACCAAGACATCACACACACTTATACTCTTTAGCTGTGTCTCGATTCAGGGGCCGCATCCTTCAGAGAGCGTGGTCTACACGGTCCATGAAGACATCCTCCTTACTGGGCGGCATAGGCTGAAACAAAATGAGACGGTCTACAGAGGGTTTTGGTGATCTGCGCCACTACTTTGTCCTGCCTTTATTGCTGTTGCCTAGCAACAGAGCTAAAGTTGGACACACCAAGACAGTTTTAATGCCCCTTGATTATTTTCATGTATGAATCGTTAGCTGTTTGGTTGAAGCGTGACACTCAAGTCCTGGACGTCTCATCACTTGCCGGCACCATTACCTCTTTGAATAATGGTTGATCTCTGAAGTGCAATGAATTCTGGGTAAATTTGGACTGGGAAGGATCAACACGTTGGAGCCTTCGAAATGGGACAGCCTCGTCGTGCCACTGTTACGCAATCGTTTTTTTTAAACACAACCTCTGAAGGATGCAGCTCCTGAATTTAGACACAGTTTATATCTGTTTCCTCCAGTCTCTGAAACATCTTGGTTGTTGTTTATTTGTCCTCAGATATATCTGACCTGCTGCAACCTCAGCCTCTGCCTCGCTCTGCAGACTATGCTGAAGCCAGTGCGATGAAGGCTGGAGACCAAGACACTCCACAGGCAGCAGCTAGTAACCACATGGTGATCGTGGTTGTGGCAATGTGTGTGTCAGCGGCCATTTTTGTGGTTTCCACACTATTTCTTGGCAAGGCGTGGAGGGTGAGGAGAAGACAGCGAGGCAGTGACGAGAGGGTGACATTACATGATATGCATTTCAGTGTGAGTCAGACTATTAGAGTCAGCACAAATTTAAGTCATTACAATTTATTCTAGCTATTATTTAGTGTGCAGTAACACTTACAACGAATTCTGAATGAGTCTATTTTTCATCACAGGAGCACCCGACCAAAGATTTACCCTCAGCTCTGATCTCTGCATGAGCTCCTCACTGACCAGAGCAGAGGACGCGTCACATCTCTGCACATGAATCGTTTTCACATAATCTGAAGCTGAATCTCGGCAATAAAATCTCTGACAGGAGTAGTATTCAAATTATTTTGTTCACAACTTCTCTCTCAATAGTGATTGATTTATTGTGTTCACTTTAAAGTCATCTCAAATTTACAGAAATCCCCTCTGAGGGGATTAAGGCAGTTTGCTAATTTATGGCAGAAAATGTACCGTAAACTTCTAGTCACTGGCTTTATGGTGCAGCAGCAACTCAATTTGACATTTTATTCCCTGAAAAAAGCATCATCCCAGTTTGAAGAGCTCTCTGTTCCCACCACATGGTCGCCTGGCCTCCAGCCCTTCAGATTAAAAGCCCCACATTTACAATTTATGACTTTGTAATAACACAGTTACAAGGTGCTTGAAAAAAATTAAGGCAGGAAACAATCCAAAGCTATTTGAAGATCACAGAGCATCAGGGCACAAATACAAAAATAAAAAGTGTTACAGAAAATAAAAGCATCAAAGCAAGATAAACCATTGCAAAATAATAAAAATTGTTGTTAGTTTTAAAGCAATGAGAAAGCACACCTATAAAATGTGCCTTGAAGAGAGATTTAAAAGAGCATAAGGAGCTTGTCAGATGGATCTCCTCAGGGACATGTTCCAAGGCCCTGACAGAAAAGGCCCGGTCTCCTGGTCCTCAGCCAGGGTCGTGGAATGGCAAGCTGAGCCTTCGCTGAGGATCTCAGGTTACGACCCGACACGTGTGGTTTCAAAAGATCTGAAATGTGTGACTCAGGCCCGTGAAGAGAGAATTGCAGTAATCCAAATGAGAGAAAATGAAGGCAAGAATCACAAAGTTTCTTTTGATTAAAACATGCTCAACTATGAGTTTCCTGAGCTGCTAAAATAACTATAAGAGCTGATACTCACATTTATTCACAACCATATATTTTGGTACAATTTATGAATGCAGCTGTAATGCACATTGATGTGGAGTTCTCTAAATCGGTTTAGGGACATCATGTCATTTGTAAACTTTAAGCCTTGAACATATTGTTGTATACTAGCATTAACATTTACAAGAGGTTTAATTTGTAGTAACTTGGAGTTATGATTCTAAAAGTAAATGTATATTGTGAAGATATCTATTATATATGGTAGTATATATTCAACATCAATATATTTGGAAATACCTTTACCCACAAACTATCAGTCGTAACAGCTGGTTACTATGACAACCTCCTCAGTGACTTGGTGTGTGAATCCCTGCTCGAGACCTGAAGGTACGAGGTCCTTGCTGTCACTAAGTGTAGTACCAACAGCAGCCACAGAGAGGCACCATGCTCCAAATGACTGTTCGGTGTGAATTCATGGCACCATATTCTCCAAAGTACAGGTTTTACAGTAGCAGAGGAGTCAATGTTAAGTGATGCTTTCATTATTGACCTTTACATTGATATGTTACGTTTCCATGGATTCCTGTTGTTCTTCATAGATCTACAGTTGTTGGATTTAGATTCATTTCTTTTTTGTGTGCGCGTCTGTTCACACATTCCCTTCAAAAACTGGTTGAAAATTTTCCAAGAAAAGAAACTCTCTATCTGAACACTGTTTGTCAGTACGGGCTTATCTAGAAGTATAGTGAAGTTAAAGTCACTCTTTTCTTACATAGTTTAAAATCAATAAAATACAAATTTTACTGTTCGGCATTAGATCCATTAAAGAAATACCAGACAAACATCAGGTCAAGTTAAGCATCATTTTTATTTTATATTTTGAGATACTAAACACAACATGAGTGCTATGAATATTGGAGAATAGACTAACACACAGGTCCACACATTGTCCTCACATTGTGCTTCCACTGAGCAGACGCTCTGAAACAAGAAGTAACAATCCTTTGCTCTCTCAGTACAGTTTGACCGGTAGTAAGTCTCATGAGGCTGGACCACTGAATGAGGATATGTGATCTGGACACAGAAATAAACATGAACATGTTTTACATTTGAATGTTTCACTGAGAAAAACTGATACACCTCATTTCGCCCAATAATGAACATCATGTAGTGTCCAAATTGAACTTTTACACAACATTCAACAAACATCTCCTCAACCTTACTGGCTGAAAACAAAAGGAAGACCTTAATCAAATAAAGGCAACAATAGTCTCAAGGATTGTCTTTTGATATTTTTAAATAGTACGATGAAGACCTTACATTTTTGAGTTATTCAGAATCAAAACAATAACACGGGACTGTGCAAGTTCTCATCGAATCATTTGGTTTTAGTTGTTCGATAGTTCTTTCAGAATTTGATATTTTTAGGCCAACTGCGCTTGTGCACCTTGACATTTAGGCAACAGCAATAAGTCAGATTTGGCTTTGAATAAAGTTCCCACGGGTCCCATTTCATATGAAAATATCTAAATATTCATGTGTAAATATAGAAAGGGTAATTTTTTTGTGACTGCAGTTTATCTCTGGAGCTTTCTTAGTTACGTTGGGTTGTTTTTCTCTGGCTCAGAAAATGAATAATTACTGCAGCTTTAAAGGTTCAGCGTGTAAGATTTTGGTGAAAGGGATCTATTGGTAGAAATTGAATGCAAAATAATCCTAGTTGCATTGGTGTGCAATCATCAATTGTTGTTTTCTTTACCCTAGAATGAGCCCTTTATATTTAAAAACGTTTTTTTTTACAGTAGTCCATTCTGGACAAACTAAACACCTTTTGCGTTATTATGACAACTGAAGTCTACCACACTAGATGTCACTCAATTTTACACACGGAACCTTTAAATTAAAAATAGAGATAAAAAAAAACATTCACAGGAAATCACAGTTCTTTTGTATCACTTGGTTAATATGCATCACAGCAGGGCAGCTAAAAAATGAACCAACCAAAGTCACTTACAAGATTTAACTGCTGATGTACTTTTACTTTTTTATATTCATGTTCAATTGATAACAATGAACAACTCTTCATGAATTTGAGTAATAGATTTGTGCACCGCTGCTCTTGGATTTAATCTACTGTGCTCTAACAAATTTAAGGTGAGCTCATGTCATGTGTGCTTGTTTATAGGAATGGATACTACAGACACACAGTGTGTAAATGGCAGGCTGTATGTTTGCATCTTATCTCTTCAGTTATAAACTGACTGTTTCGATCACTGTCCTTATAATATAAAATTATTTCAAAACACCTTCAAGCATACGGCAACACCCACACACATAATTGATGCGCGACACACACACACACACACACACACACACACACACACACACACACACACACACACACACACACACACACACACACACACACACACACACACACACACACACACACACACACACACACACACACACACAGCTCTTGCAACTTATTAATGCTCTCTCTCAAACTTCTATACATTGCAAAACACAAACCAAATCATCTACAAACACACTCATGTACAAATGTGCTGAGATCTTTTCAGAATCAGGCCGAAAGGTCTTAAAGCACGACTCTGAAACTTTCAGTGCACAAAAGAGCCATAGTGAGCAGCAAAGGAAGAAGATAAACAGACAATTTCAACTTTTGTACTCTCTCTCTCTCTCTCTGTCTCTCTCTCTCTTCTCTCTCTCTCTCTCTCTCTCTCTCTCTCTCTCTCTCTCTCTTCTCTCTCCTCTCTCCAGGAGGAGAGTGAAGGTGATTATGAAGCAAAAAAATTCTTGCATTGTCACCAAATCCCTACAGGACAGAGACCTCACAGTCCATACCAACCTAACGCTAGCATAGGTAGCCGCAACACTTTCTCCTCTCAATCACTTAGGATGAAGTTTTAAATGGTAGAAAATTGCTGTCGACTCATCACTCTACGTGCGCGACAGAGCTCTTAAGGCATGTGATTCTCTGTTCTTCACCCTGTCTTCTCTCTCTGTACCTGCTGACCAACACTATGTGCTCATCATCATCATCTTCATCAGCACCGGCTCTACCACAACCAACACACATGCACACAATACTACAACACTATTGCTGCTCGGAGCAGACCTAATGCCAGTGTGTAGAACAATAATGCATGTGCCACTTTCAGCACGGACAGTGACATTTATGGAAAACAACAATGTGCCAGAAGGAGACTTACTATGAATCTGTTGCCAGTCAGATATCAACAAACCTCGGCATCAACAAGGGAGCTTCTACTTATTTGAAGCCATGACAATAGTACTTATGGATACAACATTGTGCTGATATTATTTTATTCTCCTCATGTTAAGCTGATTGATATTGGCATGCAAGTAAATAGGTAATTGGGCATTAGTGCATTTATGTAATTAATCATGAAATCTGATATGCTTCTCTTTTTTGCTTTTCTTTTCAAATTAATGTCACTTCGAACTCTGGCAGATTTTGATGGTTATTTTCATATTTCACATTTTAGAATCTGGAAACATTTTAATGATTAAACAAAATGTTAGTGTGGCCGAAGTTTACATACAGACACAAATTGGTCGAAAATGATGTGTGACTGGTCACAAATAAGACATTTAAATATCATGGTATGGTCCAATGATGTCATTGTATGTCAATGTTCTTAATAGATCTCTGCAGCTTTGTTGATATTGCTTGATGGTTAACTGTGGCAGCGAGCATTAACCACAGTGAGACAGAAATGTCACATTAATAGGGTTACACATAAACAGTGTGCGGTGAAGACTGTAGTACTCCCAGTTTGGGAATAAATGCTATTTACACCAAAAGTGAAAAACTAATTTTATAGTGATATATTTAAAACAAAAAAGAAAAATACTTATTCCACTTCTAGGAAATCAATAAACGTGATGAGTATTGTGTAAACAAAAACAAAAAACTGCTGCTTTGGATACCCCAGTACTTAACTGGTCAGAAGATGTTTTAAGGATTCAACTTAAACAATCTCCTACTGTAAAAAGGATCAGCATGCAGCAAACAACTTAGTATCATATCATTCAAATCAGCCTGAATAAATATCTGAGTCTAATATTTAAACACTGCTGCCAGACTCATTGTTCCACTGCAGACACTCACAGCTCTGTGGCAGCACAATATCTCTCAGACTGCCAATGCTTACATGCAGGGCTAAAGCTGATTTAAAGGTTCAGTGTGTTGAATTGGTGAATACCCCTCACCTCACCCTTCCAAACATAAAAGAGAACCTGTGTTAAACTGCAGTTGTCATAAAAACTCAAAAGGTGTTTAGTTTGTCCAGTCTGAGCTACTGTAAAAAACATGGCGGCCTCCGTAGAGAGGACAAGCTCCAGATGTAAATATAATGCTTTTATATATATATATATATAAATAAAAGGGCCCATTCTAGGGTAAAGAAAACAACAATTTGTATAATTTAGATGATTACACACATGTGAAGACATCACTAGGATTATTTTATATTCCATTTCAGCCAATAAATCCCTTTCACCTAAATCTTATACACTGAACCTTTAATCAAGTCTGAGGGGCACCACTGAGTGCAGCAGGAAAAAAATTTAAGAACAAAGATATTATAATACTGAGGTGCAGCCATCAACAGAAGAACCTGCTTTGTCCTCGTCTATGTTAACTAGAAACAGTACAAACCCTAACTCCATAGCCACTAATAACCTAATGCTAACGTGACGTATATAAACCACAGATACAGAACCATCCTCCAGTAGAAGATGAGGACAACTGAACCAACACAACAATTGATTGGAACGTGATCATGTTGCAGTGCATTTAAAAGTGGCAGTGAAGCTTTAAATAGTGGATTCAGTGGATGCTACTGTTAATAATGTCACATGCGTTTCTGTCCTTTGTCAGTCATCTCTTTAATCTTTGCTTTTGTCTGATCACCTGTTGTGGCATCTCTCTCACATATAACATCGTGTTCAAAAGGGATGAAAACAACCCTAAGCCATAGGGAGATGGCCGCTTTTGAAGTGACACTGGGAAGAGGCTGGTTAAGTGTGGAAGACCACATGCTGTATGCATGTGTGGGGATAGAAACCCTCAGTATCAGAGATCTGTAAAAGACCATTACAGTTGACTGGTTTGCTGTCGTTTTGTCAAAAGAAGCCATGCCACAATTTGTTGTGCTGTGTGTGGCTGTTCATTAGAAATCGTCTTGCCAGCTCCTGTGAATATGCGGCATCTCGTTTCAAACTGAACCCAACACTTTTAATGAGGAGGGCATGAGCAAGTGGTTAAGATACATGTAACTGCAACGCCCCACCACTCCATTTTAGTTGGGGACCTTTGTTACACACGATTCTCTTCTACCCATGTCTCCTGTCTGGATCTTCAATGTAAACTACTTATTTGTTCAAGCGAAATGCCCCAAACATTATTCAAAAGAAAAAGCAACCTCATTTTCAGACGAAACACACTCAGTAACACAGCCTCTTTAACTAATTGAATCTACACTCTCACAGTATCTCAAAACTATGTATAGACCATAACTTGTGCACACTGATTTGTCAGGCATCATTGAACACAAACAAAGTTCTCTCATTCAATAAGGTGCAGTTGATCTATGGCGAGTTTAGATCATAAGACAAAATCAAACTTCAAATGCCTTAAAAGACTATCCTGACATTATCAATGATTTGTTTTCGGTCCCGGTCCTTGCCAAACTATGAGACGAAGATTGTTCATTGGTTTTTAGTCCAGAATTATTATTGAGGGCCACACTGACCATCTTGATTATTTACCACAGACTGCTAAATTACAAGTGCTTTACAGACATGTGGTTGGAGTCTTAAATCAAGTTTTTAGGCCAGCATTAAATTTCAAGCTCAATCACATCAAATATTGTAGAAAAATAGGGTTTTTTGGAGTCACTCCGTAAAGACAAAATCTCCAATTTTTTTATTTGTCTGTTGCAGAATGTGCAATGAGTGTGTCAGAAAGAAGATTTATACGTCCATAAGCTTCAGATATTTTCTTAATTTATGTGAATATAGTTTTTCTCACAAACTGAATTAATTACCCATTCAGAAGGAGCAGTGCTTGATCTCAGTGAACCAGTTGCACTTCTACACACCAGACTTTAAAGCACGACTAATCAACCTTCATCCTACCTCTTAAAGATTAAACATTGAATTATGCCAGAGTTCAATATGCTAGGCCCGACGTAGTTAGGTTTAGCCAGTAGCTAATGTTGGCTAATGTTAGCTCACTTAAAGTGGCTAATGTGGACGAATTTAAGTGAACTTAAAGTAGTACATATTGTCTAATGTTAGCAGACATGAAGTAGATAATGTTGGTTAATGTTAAGCAGCTAATGTTGAATAATGTTAGCTAACGTTGTCTCGTGAAAATATGTCTCTAAAAACACACACTCAGTTTACTGACTTCATGACTCTCCACTTCAAGTTATAGCCTGGTTTTAAAAACAAAATTAGCACTGAGCAGCTTTTGGAAGAAAATCAAGATACTTCTTTACGATTATCATTGTCTTTAACAATCCATGTTGTTAGCGAGCAGCACTACGACTGCTGGAAGGGAATTATTTTCTAAGGCATCTGCTTCAGCTACATGAGCAACCAACACATGCAGGTGCGGCACAACCTGTTGTTGTGGTAGCATTTTGGTTAGTTAGCTAGCTAGCTTGTGAATGTCATTGGGCACTTGTATAGAAACCATCTGATGCTTCCCTGTGTGACAGTTTGCTTGACGGGCACTGCAGGTCCACTGATACCATGATGGACTCAGTGGAACCAAAAGAACATTAGAACGTATGGATGCTTTTGTAACTTGTAACTAACGCAAAAAAGCTACAAAGCATTCGGCTACAGGACAGGGCACATGGAGCCCTGGGCTTGTTCAGATACTGGCAGAGAGAGTGACAACTACCAGCTGGTAGAGGGGTCACTCTTAACTATCTGTACCTGAAAACTGCCTAAGGAGCCACAGCAAAGGCTTCCTGTACATCCCCTTGTACCGCCTTCCTCTCATTTATGTTCAGAAAAACAAATATTAACAGGCAACTATAAGATGAATATTATTATCATTCATTTAAGAACAGGACACTAGTTTCACTGCAGGACATCTTCAGTTGATAGGGATTTGTTGTTGTCATCAGGATTTTAGGTTTCAGACATAGAACTCCCATTCATTACTACTAGGAGGTCAGTGTTATCCCGCTTGTTTCTAATCTCATCCCTGAAAGTATTTGACTAAATTTCTAGAGATATGCAACTATTCAGATTCACATTCTCTCAGCATTGGTCCTTTCTATGAATGAAGTGTGAAATGATAAGAGTGTCCCAGAGAGGCAAGACTGGAGGCAGCAGAGATGTGATGAGTGTTCCTGTACGCTGCTCACAACTGAGTTCAATTTATACTCTGCATGAAACACAGATGTACCACATGACTTACATGCAGAACTTTAAACTACACTCCTTTTTAACTGAATGCATTTTAACTGCAGGATGGCCACTCATAGCTTCTAAGGTCTTATTTTTTTTACAGGGAGAAAACAACTTCTCTCTCTCTTTTGTGGTGACCTATGCAGTTCCAAAAGACGTAAATTGCGCTTTAGGGCTTTACTGCACAGTTTGATACAAGTAACCTCTTTTATAAGCGCTGAGAGGGTAGAAGGTGGCCACGACAAATTTCCCATCGAAGGTGCGGCCTGTCAGCAACCTCTGAGCCTCTTGGGAGTCGCCGGAGTTGGCATACTCCACAAACACCTGGTGGACACAAAGAGGACATGGATGAACAAGTGGGTGAATGCATGTAACTGTGTGCTGTGGCCTGATTACAGCACAGTACAGGACGTTTTCAAGCTGGAGGTCCTTCAGCAAACACATTTCATATTGATTTTGGCAGTTTTGCTGATATTCTTTCTTTATACAAACCTGTTCAATAGATATTTGTTGCAAATTTAGATGATTGTTTGTGGCTGCATTGTATTTTACATTTAATGAATGTAGTACCACATACTGGCCTGTATCTATATCACTTTCCTGAATTGTGTGCATTGTAGTTGTTGCACAAAAAATGTAAAGGCTTCCTTCCTTAGTAGAAGAAAAATGTCCTGCCATGAATATTTAAGACAATGGGAGTAACTAATGAAATGCATCAGTAAATATCAATCTAAAATCCACTGTCAATAAATGAAGGAACTAATATTCATTCACAGGTCACTGTATGTGGATTATCTCAAGAAGCATCTGCAAGGTTGCAGTTGCATCCAGTGGACAATGGTGGCAAGTACTGGACAAAGACAACACAGAGAAGCACTAAAATCAACAAAAATAACTACATAAAATGAAATAACTAAAATAATCTGAGTCTTTACATTCCACTTCCATACATAAGAGTGTATTGCCCCTTGCCCTCACCATATTTTCTCCTATTTTTTGCACAACAAGGTGCAATAAGTATGGTGTCTGAAACTAAGTACAGGCTTTCTATCATCAGATCGCTGTGCTAAATGTTATTGAGAATCCGTTTTTGTTAAACAGAATTTTTTCTGAAGATCCTTGCTGATGAAACAGACTTACCTGTCCTTTCCCTGGATTCTCCTTGGGGATGAGCAGAGAAACCACTGAGCCGTATTTCTGGCACTCCTCTTTCATGTCATCCAGGATGTCTGGGAACAACAACGTACATGAACCTCTACAAGCTTGTAAGAAAGTAGATATCAATTTGGAAATGTACCAAATAATTCATATATAAGATATGCTGTACCTTCATACTCATCTTCATTGTGCAGATGACTGTCATCAATCAGGTTGAGCAGACGCAGAACAGGAGAGGGCAGCAGGACCAGGTCCTCTATGTGAGGAGCTGACACAAACACACACACACATATGTGTAAACATGGCTCACTGAGGGATATGTTAATCTTGATGTTTGTCATAAATATTGACCCATACCAAAGGGAATACTGAAGAACGGGCTCAGGAGCGCAGTTTCAGCTGTGCATCTTTGCTTTGGGTCAATGAGAAGCATGCTGCAGACACAACATAACCCAATCAATAGTAAGAGACATTTCAGAGACCAGACTATAGCGCTCTGCTTACACAGCAGGCAGGATTGTGTCATTATACAGTGCAGCTCATAGTTTAGTAGATGAGGTTTACCTTTTGATAAGGTCTCTGAGGTGATAGACAGGGATGGCAGGGCATGCCAGACTGTTGCTGGCAAAGATATGGTCAACAATGGCAGCACAGTTATCCTAAAGAAGAGGGAAAACGATTGCAGAATACTGTTTTAGTATTGCATAAAGGTGTCTGCATTATTGGACATTTCCTTGCTGAAAATTTCCAAAACTTTTAAACCTTATTTTCTCTTTCAGCCCTATATGTATTGTATACTGTTTTGTTTTTGTCTTGTTTTTCCACTTTGTTGCTATAGGGGAAGTTTCACTGCTACTCTAAGCAAAGATTTAATTCCTTTTACTCATAGATCTTTTATGTTTCATTACTTTCTTAAGCCTTCAAATAGAATCTTGATGAACTCAAATCATCAATTAAGTCCACATCATCCCTCTTGCCTGAATTGAGCTTTGTCATACCTTCCACTCCTGTGAGCGGACAGTGTCTTTGAGTTTGATTCCTGAGAACATCTCCAACAGGATGATGCCAAGGCTCCACAGGTCCACAGCGGCTGTGCAGCCCAAGTCTCCCTCCACCTCAACCCCGGCCTGAGCAAGGCTGTTCTGAATCTCAGCCTCTGGTGCTCGATACCCGTCTGTCTGGATGTACTTGACATCCTGGAGGAAGTGAGGAAGAGTCAGGGTTAAAAAAACAAAACTTGGGTTATCCCAGCTCCTCTTTTAATCTACTTCTAAGTCACACATACCTGGTTTCCCTCTTTGAAGCTGAGGCCAAAGTCGATGAGCTTGAAGCACTCATCGTCAGCACTCCACAGGATGTTGCGAGGCTTGAGATCGGCATGGACGTAGCCCTCCTTGTGGAGGAAGGCGAGAGCCTCTAGGATGTCTCTGGCACAGTGCTGGACAAGCCACATGGAGTGGCCCTGCTGGGGTCTGCCAAGAATATATATCATACTGTGAAGTCACATAGAAAGCTCAAGTTGTCTTAAATATATTAAAGCTTTACAGTGACACCATCCACCGTTATTCATTATATTATCTTTCCAATTGTTCTGAGACCATGTCTATTTTGACAAGTCTGAATTACTTTCTTTCACAACATTCTGGAATTAATTTTTGAAAACCTGGTGATATTTAAAGGGTCTGTTCAACCAAATAATGACTTTACCCTTTACTTTACACCTAGTGCTGCTGTGACTTTTCAGTCAGGATTTTTATTAACTCACTGGTGCCACTGTGCAAAGAAAACTGCCCTTGGGATTAAACAATTAATATGTGTGTTTTACCTTTATTGTCTTGTTCCAGTTCACAATACGGGGTTTGAATCAGTGATCACTTGTATGAGAGGTGAATACTTTCTCCCATGAATCATTTAGCAACACAGACAGTTTAGTGTGGGTTGATTTGTTTTACCAGTAGATGGCAATGTCCACTCTTTTGAATGAAGCTTTATACATGATTCTATAACTGATACAATGTATCAATGCTTGCTTACACTTTTAGTGCTTTCAGATTCGCAAACAAAATTCCATTAATATTCATTGCACAAGGGAGGCGAGGATGTTTTAGAGAATAATAAAAGGTTAAAACAACATTTGATAATAAAACAGAAACTTCCTGTATGACTAAATCACAAGTAATAACTGTTTGATTGTTTAATCTAATCTTTGGTGGGGGTTAATGGGGAGAACTGTTCCTTCAAAGATTAGAAACAGTGACACAAATGATCATGTGTGTTTCTAGACACAGACATGATTAGGCAGAGAATGCCTTGTATGCAGCATGTAATACCATTTCTGGAATCTGTACATGGTTGAGCTCGACTTATAAATTGGCCGACTGCCACAGTCACGGTCATCAGAAAAAATTCAACTACTCACCTACCACCTTGATTACCACTGCATCCTCTCACCAACAGGTCGGACACACTGACATCCAAGAGCTCCAGCAGGAGACAGCGAGTGGAAACACCCATACAGCTGCTGTTGGTGAAAACCCCGTACAGTGTCACTGTGAAGAGAATGAATACATCATTACAAACAGCAAGGCCTTTACCCGTGCATTCACATCAGGTTGACAAGACACCAAGAGGACGGCAGTGTTTAGTCTAGAAAAACAGCAGTGGTACCATGATGTCGATAAATGAGGACCTGACTTGAACTGTCAACTCAAATACAGCCTTTTCTATTTAAATAAAACCTTTACAATAGATTTGCAAACATAACTGTTGTTAGCCATGTTTTATGGAATGATAACCTGAGAATTTGAAAGACTGACATGCAAGAGAAATCAGTTGTTGCTACATAAGTTATCATATGCAGAATCAAAGAGCAGATTTACAATGTTTATAAATGGCCTGAGAGCTTCACTATACCATTGATGACCAGTGTGTTCAAGTTGAATTCATAGATTTCCATGTTCAATTTGGTATTTTCTCTATTTTATACAAAGATTTCTAATAAAAATTTAATTTCCAACTTTAGTGTTATTGTCTGCCTGTCACATACATACAGGTCAACGTTTTTTAAAGAACAATGTAAATATTAATGTTACCGATGTTTTTGTGTCCCTGTATGTCCTCCAGCACAGACCTCTCCTTGTGATACCCGTAATCTCCTCCCTGAGTGTCGACCTGAAACTGCTTGACAGCGGCGGTGGTGGCTCTGCCTGAGCTGACCCGGTACACCGAGGCCGAGACTCCTTGGCCGAGGCGCGACTCGACGGTCCATATCTCACCGAAGATCTCGAACAGCACGGGCTTCATGCTCTGGTCTACGCTGCCCTGCGACGGTGCCTGTGGCTTTGGCTCGGAGGAGCCGCAGTGAGCCATTGGGCGACGGCAGACGGGTGGACAGGAGGAGAGGAGCCAGCTAGTTGACAGGTGGGAGCAGCTGCAGGAGCATTATGAGCGGACCAGGCACTATCAGCGCCACATAAAACTACCAGGACGAGTCAACAGCAGCTGGCACACAATCTGGCAACCCCTGCAACATTGAGAGACTTAACCAAGGAGCGATATCCGAGCATATTAGTGGACAGTTTCCTCACCGAGGCTGTCGAAATGACTTCACGCATCAACCGACTAAAAGTTAGCTAACTTAGCTCCCGAGTTTCAGCCCAAAAACCAACCTCTTCCCCCATAATGTACCGGATATTGTTAAAGCATTTTAACGGAACACTACAATGTGACAAAGCTTATCGGGTTGGAGTGTTATGAAGTTTCACCTGAGTTGTTGTAAACTCAGGTTGTTGACATTAATCCTATTTCCGCTCCTGCACCCCTCCCTGCACGTCTGTGCCACTTTTCTACAGTCTGCCCCCTGCTGGTCAGGAGTAAACCTACACGGGTTTGTCTGATTTTTGTCTGATTTTTTCCATCAGAACATGAAATTGTCTCTATTATGTATTTTTTTTATCAATCTTAGTGCAGAGATTGCAGAGATGATGCAAGCTTTTCTATAATAGAAGGTAAAAAAATCTGCCTCCATTTTAAAAAGGACAAAAAGAAGGTTCAGCCTTTACTAATGTACATTTATTGACGTGGGACTTGGCCAGTATACTAAAAGAAACTGTCTGAGCTGAGGAGGCTGATTCAATTCAATTTAATTCAATTCAATTTGAATAGTGCCAAATCATAATATGCATTACCTCAAGGCACTTTACGTAGAAGGTCGAGACCTTAAAAATAGTAGAGAATCCCAACAGTTCCCACAATGAGCAGCACTTTGGCAACTGCGGAGAGAAAAAACTCCCTCATTAAGGGAGAGAGGAGAGAGAGAGACCAGAAACAGTTGTGTACCATCAGGTTTTAGGTTTCATCTCTGAATATAGATGTTATAATGAAAACAATAAAAGTGATAATTATGGGTGTAAAGATGTAATAATAATAATAGTTGTTGAGAGAGAGAGAGAGAGAGAGAGAGAGAGAGAGAGAGAGAGACTACAAAAGTCGAAATTGTCTGTTTGAGAGAGAATAGAAAAAAACACAAAGTTAGTGACATGTACTAAAATAAATAAGTTATGCAGCATAACTAAGGGCTGGTTCAGGACTCCCCTGATCACAGCCCCTATCCAGCCCATAGACGACAGGCTCGATGATGACTGGTGGTTTCCTCCACCGGAAACGGAGGAGTCACCATACCGGAACAGGAAGTGTCAACAAAATAAAGTGGTGTTTTTGAACCCTTGAAGAAATACACGACAGTCTCTGCACACCTGGAGGACCACAGACAGAGGGCCCCTGTTTTTAAACGCACATCATCAGACAGTAAGTGACCGAGCAGAGAGCCGCAGCTCACATGCAGTCATTGAGACGCGAGCGGCTCATACAGCTGACTGTCCGTCTGCTGAGAGGGACAGTGAGTCTTTTAACACTTCAGTGGGAGCCGGGAACACGAGAGGCTTCAGGGAAGTGTGTTTATATACGAAGAAGCTCAAGCTAGCTAGCTCTAGCTTTAGCAGCTAATGGTCCGGTTCAGTTTCTAGTAACAATAACAGATGCTACTGCTATTGCTCTTATTAAACAGTGTAACGTCGGCCATGTCTTCATGCTAACTGCTCGTTTGCGTGTGTTTTATTACTGTATTTAAATGGCACTCAAATCTGCACGTGAGCGGCTTTATGTCACGTCTCGAGCTCATTGTCGCTGAGGTGCGGTTGTCGCGCGTGACTTGTTTTCAGGAAGTCAGCTGACAGACCTGGGATTTTAGATCCAGACATTTTTATTCCCGAGATATTTCAGAAACCACCGATGCTTCAGACGACTCTGCCTTTTATTCACGTCACGTTGTGGATACACGTTAGTTTGCTTTTATTGCTGCACACTTGTCTTTGCTCAAATGAATAATTCCTGACCTGAAATAAAATGTAGAGAGCTTTATGTAAAGCAAGTGAATTCAACAGACCCTAAAACAAGAGAGTAAAGTCTGCTATAACAGCATGCAATAAAATAAGAACTATGAAAATAGCAATGGTATTTTTGCAATACATTGTGTGTCCCACTCCCAATATGGCCACAGTTTGTAATACAGTTATTTGAACCACTGTTAAATATTTCTCAGTATCACTGTGACTGCAGCTGACGCGTGACTTTTGTCTCCTGTATTTCCTTCACTGATTCAGCACCTGTATGAGTCAAATAATCATCAAATCAAACTTAATCTGTACAGCCCATATTCACAAACCCCTGTCATAGGGCTTTACAAGGTGCGTCATCCTCTGCCCTTAACCCTGGTCGTGAGTGAAGAAAAGCCACCCAAAAATACTTTTAACGTGGGGGAAAAAAAGCAAATAAACCTTAGAGAGAGTCACATGTGAGGGATCCCTCTCCCTGGATGGACACACACATGGATTTTCCCCCTATTTTAACATTTTGAAAAAGACAGCCTTTTGACATTTTTATGAATTTCTCAAGGATAATTGCACAGATCTTAATGGAGAAATCCAGCACATGTAGAGGAGTGATATCTATGAATGTTTGCAATTTGATGTGGCTTGATTGAATTTTAGGGACTGTTGGGCTTTGGTGATGTTATGCACCTTTACTGCCATTCTGGTTACCTCCGCCAAGTAGGTTATTAAAACCATCAAGGTGGTTATGTTCCGTCTAAGTTTGTTTGTTTGTTTGTTTGTCTGTCTGTCTGTCTGTTAGCAGGATTACACAAAAACTAATGGACAGATTTCCACGAAACTTGGTAAAAGGATGCAGTATGGGTCAGGGAAGAACCCATTTAATTTTGGTGCAGATCTGGATCAGGAGGTGGATTCCAGAATTTGTCTAGCTTTCTTTAACATTCCGAGAAAGGGTGTTTTTCAAAAATTTCCATAGATCTTTTTTTTTTAGGGAATGATTCATGGATCGTTATGTCAAAATATATTTGGCATGTTTACAGGACTGATATTTATGTGTTTGAGTGCAGCTTGATAATAGTGGACTGTTGGGCTTTGGTGGAGGTATGTGAGTGCCTTTCTAGTCTCGATGTGTGACCTTTATTTTATTTTAAGCACTCTGTGCTTTGCTTCCCCAATGAAGCTTGCATTGGATTTCTCTCCTCCATTGTGTGGAGCTGTAGAAAATACATTTCTCATGCTGTTGCATAGCTTCATATGGCCAAGAAGAGCACTGCAGTTTTGCATAAAACTCTTGCTACTGCAGCTTTAAACATCTTAGTGAGCTGAGCAGCTCCTTGCACAGTCTGAATCATGCTCTCCTTGTCCTTTTTAAAGGTGCTACTGAAAGGCATGAATGACTTTGCAGTTCTCAACACGGGGCGGAAGATGCCCCTGCTCGGACTGGGAACGTGGAAGAGTGAGCCAGGAAAGGTAGATCATTGTTATGGTTTCACAACCCTTGACTTAACTGTGAGCTAAAGCTAAAGAACTGTCAGTAGATGGTGGCAACAAAAACAAAGCTTAAATGTTTGGTCCTAATTTGCCAGATGGAGACACACGGCTCTAAATTAATGCCAGTGTTGCTCTGTGTCTGCTGCATGTGTCAGTAGGCAATGGTTTATTTACAGGTTTAATATATCAATTTTGTATCGCAATAATATTGTAACATTGCACTGCACCCACAAGGCCAAAATATTATTTAATGCTGCTATGATCCTCATTTATCAACCAAATGTGGAAAATCTGTCAAATGTTATACCTGTCAAAAACAGCCAGATGGTATTTTAATGTTTCCACTATTGTTTAAGGACAAACGCTGAGAGAGTGTGTACTCACTAAAAATAATAACAAGTTCAAAGATTTACCAGTTGATATCCATGTCTGTAAATAATTTGTCCTTGTACCTTTTCTAATCTGTTTTTCACTGTACCGTGGCCACATTATATCCCAATTGCAGGTGAAACAAGCAGTTGTTTGGGCCTTGGATGCTGGGTACCGCCACATTGACTGTGCATCCATTTATGGCAACGAGGCTGAGATTGGAGAAGCCCTGCAGGAGACTCTGGGCCCCAACAAGGTGAAACACCTTCACCAAACTGCCTGAGAAGCTCATGCTGAGATCCTGATCTCTTTCAGTTATCTCTATCTATAGTCTGTACTTTCTCATCTGTATTATCCTGACACTCACAATTCCTCTATTAGAATTTCAACACATTTTCTGACTACATCCGACATGTTTTGTGTGCACCAGTCACTGAGGCGAGAGGACGTGTTCATCACATCCAAGCTGTGGAACACCAGACATCACCCAGAAGACGTGGAACCGTCCCTGCTGAAGACCCTGAAGGACCTGAAGCTTGAGTACCTGGACCTCTACCTCATCCACTGGCCCTACGCCTTCCAGTGAGCTCAACCTGCTCTAAGGTCTAATAATGAGAGAATTAACTTGTTATCCTGAGAAAACCACTTTTGTTTTCTTGAGATAACGAGGTAATTAAAATATAATCAGGTGAAAACATCTTTGGTATCCTGAGATAACAAGGTAATTAAGTTGTTATTTCAAGATGACGAGATGGTTAACCTGTTATGTTGAGACTGTGGGTATTTGGGGAAAATGGTATAATTTACAGTTCATGCTATGTACATTTAAAGTGAAACTTGTAGAGGCGGCTAAATTTTGTGACGAAACAAGGAAAGGAAAATGTCAAGTTTGCCTGCTTCCTTCCCTCAGTCTGTCTTTGGTTGCTTTTAATCTCTTAAATGTGGCCCCCCCTTTGTATCCACCAGACGAGGAGATGTTCCTTTCCCCAGAAAAGAGGATGGCTCCATGCTGTATGACGACACAGACTTCAAGCTAACCTGGGCTGCCATGGAGAAGCTGGTGGAGAAGGGTCTCGTCAGATCCATCGGCCTGTCCAACTTCAACAGTCGGCAGATAGATGAAATCCTGTCTCTCGCCAGCATCAAACCTACTGTCCTACAGGTACATGATGTTTAAATGAACTGCACCAAAGAGTTGAGGTGAGAAACTGGCACTAAAAGTCTTGAGTCACACTGGTGTTTCTTTATTTTGCTTGGACAGGTAGAGGGCCACCCCTACCTGGCCCAGGTAGAGCTGCTGGCCCACTGTCGGGACCGAGGCCTGGTGATGACGGCCTACAGCCCTCTGGGCTCCCCTGACCGGGCCTGGAAACAGCCAGATGAACCCGTTGTGCTTCAGGAGCCTGTGTTCGCCACCCTCGCAGAGAAATATAAAAAGACCCCAGCTCAGATTATTCTGAGGTGATTTCACTATTATGTGAAGGTGTTTTTGCTAAATGATACACTATATCTTTAGATTACAAAAATCTCCCTTTGAGTTTTCAAATTTGATCTCTTTTCTTAAACCAATTTGTTTTGAGGTTTTCACATTTTCAAACTTTGATTTTAAAAGGTTAGTTTCTGTATTGACAATTATTTATTGATTCCACGTAACAATAATGCTCGATATATTCCTGAAACCTATTCTCTGATGCAGTGAAAGTTAAATACTGTCCCACCTTTGATCGGAGACATCCACTTAAGCTTCCTCATAAATCAGCCAGACTGATACATCTATATTATCTTACTAAAAAGGTATTGGTGTTTATTTAGTTTCAATACAGAAAGAACAAATTAGTTTTGAGGTAGAAGGGCGGCTGGGGCTCAGGGGTTTGAGCGGTCGTCCTCTAATCAGAAGGTCAACGGTTCGATCCAGTCTCCCCCCATTCCACATGCCAAAGTGTCCTTGGGCAAGATACTGAACCCCAAATTGCCCCTTCTCATAGACATAAGTGCTGCACATAGATGAACTGTATGAATGTGTGGGTGAATGGATGAATGTAAAACTTTTCTGTAAAGTGCTTTGAGACTAGAAAAGTGCTATATAAATACAGACCATTTAATACAGTGTCCCTGTTATGGTAAAAGGTTCAACTCTATTTGTCTTGATCATGATAACTTATTGAAAATATCTGTATACATATAGTGGCTGACATATGCCTATACATTTTTAGGCCCCAGATATTGACTTTACTACAGAAAAAGCCTCAAACGGTAAAAATATAGTGTAAAAGTCACTTTCAATTAATTAGTTAATTATGTAAAACAATCTCTCTTCTTCAGCATTTCTTTGTGTGTTTTAGCTTGACTATTAGAAACCATTCGGTCTGCACCGTTAACATTTACTAAATTATGCTGCAGTGTCTTTAGTTGTCTTCTGCATTGGACCTGGCAGCTCAACTCACAGCAGCTAAAGAAACGAAACTCATCCAAATATTCAAGACACAAGCAAATGAATAAAATGCAGCATCTTTACTAGTTTGATAACACAGACACAACACGTGCAGTAAAAAATACTGCATGTGAGCAAATGTAGAAAGTAGGTGCAAACTGAAGTTCATTTACAATCAGTGCCTCTGTCACGTTGACAGAGACATTTACAGCAATGACAGGTTTATTTTCCAACTGAAAAATATCCAACTCTCATAATTCTCGATCAGCAAGTTCCTTGTTTGTTTTTTCATAATTATGTAAAAAATAATGTTGGAGATTTTTGAAAACTTACTGCATTGGTATCAGTCAGTCAGGCTCCATTAAAACAATCAAAAAGACACATAATGCTTTGAAGAACTGTTAACAGCATTGTCATTGTATGGTTCATTTGTAGTAACAGGGCTGAAATATGCAGTGGTTAAATGAAGGAAACTCTCCAGTGACTAGGTGTGTTGCATTCACAGGTGGCAGACACAGCGAGGAGTGGTAACAATCCCCAAGAGTGTGACTGAGTCCCGCATCAAAGAGAACATTCAGGTGCCACAGGGGTTTTAGCCACAGTAACTTACTTCAATATCAAGATACTCGTTTTTTGGATGTTCTCCTTAATGATCTTCTTAAATCAGACAACGCTGATGACATTTTCTGTTGCAGGTGTTTGACTTTACCCTGGAGCCAGAGGAAATGAAAAGCATTACAGCGCTGAACAAAGGCTGGCGCTACATTGTGCCAATGATTGAAGTAAGTGGGGTTTCACTGGCCAACTTAATGTTCTATTCCAGTTTGTAAGAGATAATATAATGGAGCCTGTTATCATCTTGTAAGGTCAGACGAGGATTTTAAGTTAAATTAAGTTTTCTATGGTGATCTAAATTATCATGATATTTTTTCTATCCTGGATATAGTAAAAATGGGGTAAATGTATAGGATATTGGCCCAAAATATTACAGATGTTAAAATTTTAGTTAAAACATTTCCTTATTGCATTTAATCAAGCATATTGGTGGAAGCAGAGGCACCTGAAGTGAATGTGTGATTGAAAAGCAACAGATTGAAAAACAGTTTGAAGAGGTGAACGTGAACCCATCAGTGAAGACAAGAGGGCAACGTTTCAGCTCTGGTTTGGATGTTGCAGGTGGAGGGAAAGCGAGTTCCACGGGATGCAGGACATCCTCACTACCCTTTCAACGACCCCTACTGATGACTCGCACTACAACCTAAACTCGTGCCTTCAACTACCCCCATCAGCTCCACGCCTCAAAAACACCACCCTCCCACATCACTAGTAACATGTTCTGGATCCTGGCTTCAGAATTTGTCTTTAGTTCATGTGAATTGTTGCACGTTATCATTTCAGGTTAATGTTGGTGATGGAGACTGGAAAATCTTGACTGTACACATTATGTATGTGTTATTTTTTAAATAAACATTTTGTTACTTCACTTGGAAGTGTCTTTATTTGACCAGGTGATTCTTTACAAATCAACAATGTGATGTCGAGTTTTAACTCAAACTATAAATGTTTGCAAGATTTGGAGTGTTTCTATTGAGTCAATTCACAAAAACTGCAGCAGATTTTAATATTAAAACATTAGACAAGCAAAACATAATCTTAGTTATTCTATTCCTCAAAGGTAGATCAATAAGTAATGGATATGTCAAGTGTTACTCAGTAAAACACCTTATTTCCTTTAGAAGTAAATTTTATACCGTAGTGTTGCTATCACACCAGAGGAATAAAAAAGGTATGATACAAATCACACTATAACATGAAAGGTTTCACGTTGTAATGTGAAAAGACCAACAAATTATTCAAGTTGTAAATCATTACTGATCTACATTGTATAATTTGTTGAGAACAAAATGACGTAACATCGATCGATGGAAACCAAAATCATGAACCGATTGAGGGCTGGATTCAAAATCACACCGAAAATCTAAGTAAAAAATTGAAATCACAGGCTGTTTCAGCTTGTGTGAATTGCATCACAGCAACTTATAACATGACTCAGTAGTGTGTTTTGCCTCCACGTGCCTGTATGCACTCCTGACGACGTCTGGGCTTGCTCCTGATGAGTCGGAAGATGGTGTTCTGGGGGATCTCATCTGTGAAGAGAACAGAGCGCCTGTGGCGGACCTGCCAATTCTGTTCACTGGTGAATGCCAATCGAGCTGCACGGTGCTGGGCTGTGAGCACAGGTCCCACTAGAGGACCTCGGGCCTTCATTTTGGTCAGAAACATGCACACCAGTAAACTGCTGGAGGTCATTTTGTAGGCTCTGGCAGTGCTCCTCCTGTTCCTCCTCACACAAAGGAGCAGATACCCGCTGCTGGGTTGATGCCCTTCTACGGCCCTGTCCAGCTCTCCTTGTGTGACTGTTGGTCTCCTGGTATCTCCTCCATGCTCTTGAGACTGTGCTGGGAGACACAGCAAAGCTTCTTGTGACCACACGTATGGATGTGTCATCCTGGAGGAGCTGGACTACCTGTGCATCCTGATTTCCAACTTAACTGCAGTTAATTTCCTCTTTTCCTCTGATCGCCGCAGACATTTCTTCAACATGTAATGTGAAACTTTTTAACGTTAAATTATAATGCAGATGGGTTTTTTATAACACAGAATATTTAGAAGGAGTAATAAGCTACTAGACTGGGACTTTATCCAATACAAAACAACAGAATCACAGTCATGAATGTGTAACACTATTTATCATTATTTCCTGAGAATATACAGAGGACAGCGTGGATACTTTATATTACTTCACCAGTGGAAGGAGGGGGTGCCAAGTCCTATAAATGACTCATTAAGACAATTAAAAAAACCTGATCCATTCACAAATGCTGGTATCACATGATTCTAACTGAATGGATGACATGTTTTTCTCACTGAAGATACAATAGGCATGTGTTGTTCATGGCATGTGACAAATTGACAACAAATAATTCATAAAAAATAAAAATGATCAACTAGTTAAAACTTTATATATGGCAACTGTCTCTTGCTCTGCACCAGCAGGTTCAGTGATCCAGTTTGACGGAGTCATCGGTCACAAACAGTCGTCATCTCCTGCTGCACCTCCTCTAAGGCTTTCTCCATTGTGAGTTTGGAACATCTGTGCTTGCGAATGTACTGTGGAAGGAAGAATAAACTGCTGTAAAAGGTTTGTGAGATAACTACAGCTCTAATAAAGCCTGGCGTTTGAATATAACAGCAATTTATTGGCTGAAAGGTTTCTGCTGCATCACCGGTGAAAGCAGTCAAATCCCTCTCTTGCACAAAGATAGATGTGATGGAAAATCGAATTTTATTGCTCCACAAATTTCCATTTTTGTCATTTCCTTGAGTCATTCACAACTTCCCTCTAGAAAGTAATTGTGTGTGTGTATAAGCAGTGTGCTTTTACCTGCATGGTGTCCTCCAGTGTGGTGTATCTGTAGTTGGGTGGTTCCAGACTTTGCACCAGGCTGGAGTGAAGGTGTCGGCTGCTCTCGATGAACCGTCTTGTCATGACAAGCTGCTGCTTCAGCATTTCATTGACTACAAACGCAGCCGGGTTGAAGGTGCTGAGAGCTGAGGAGGACGACATGGGGCACACTTTAAAATAATAGTACTAAGACTAAAGCACTCCTTCCTATAGGCCAGTTTGGTGAAGAAAAAGTCTGAGAGAAAAGTCATAACTTTAGGCTACGTGTAATTTTACAGGGAGAATATACGCATATATATATGTTGTCTTTGTTAAAATTAGGAATATGGAGAATCTGGTTAACTTAGGCGAACACTTAATCGTCACAGTATAACACAGCCAGTTAAACTTCAGGGATATCAATCTGTCCATTTAGGAAGCACAAGTGAATGTGAATCAATTTCACCTGCTTTGGTGTAAATGAAAGTGACAACAGGTGCAATGGAGGCAAAAGAAAGACAACCTCCATAAAGGGAATGGTTTTACATGTGGTGTGACACTTGTGTGACGGATCCTGACACTTAATTATTGACTTCATCACTACACAAAAGATGATTTGTCTACATGTTGGTGGCAAAATGCAGTACAATTAGAGAAGGAATTGGACATTTTACAGCTTGAGCTACATCCAAGTAGCAGCTGGCTAACTTTGCACAACATGTGGAGATGGGGGAAACAGCCTTTCTCTGTCCAACAGTGAGAAAAAGTTCATTAGATATTGGATAAGGTCCCCGAAAGGTTTGTTTTCTGATACGACAAACTGTTTTACTTTAAACACAAGTTCTAGCAGATATTTTGTGAATTGGCTCCAAGCCACCCTGCACACTTCAATAGCATTTCAGCAACAGATGGCGCTGCAGCGACATGGAGACAGTAAATGGGCACCTCAGAGGACATTTTGCATCATATTCTTATTGAACAAAACCCAGATATTCTCCTCAGTGGACATCGTTGCTACCATTAACAAACTGGCACTGTTGTGTGTGTCTTCCATGTGCATATCTGTCAGTGCATCAACATTCTGGTGCAGGTTTTAAACCACTGCCAATATTCTATTATCAATATAAAGGATTTTTATGTCTGTTTATGTTGTCTCTTATTCTCTATTTCACTGTCTCTTACCTTCCAGTGTTTCTGCACTGAGAGTGTAAGCAGCCACTGGGGTGGGGTTTATGTAGGTTGTGGGGTCAAATGCAGCTACGCCTGCAGAGAGAGAGAGAGAGAGAGAGAGAGAGAGAGAGAGAGAGAGAGACAGAAACAGACATTGTTGTTTAGTCATCATAAACCTCGGATCACACTTAGTAAATATCATACATGTAGTTATTTTACTGTCAATGTCATTATCAAATGAATCCTGATAACTTGATGATTAACATACAGTAACGTGACCATGGTGAAGAAAGGGGCCTCAACAACATCATAAATACAATATGAAATATATTGTATGACTAACCAGTTGACCATGTGTGCGACATGGTATCAGGCTGCGTCTGTACTGCGGCCTCTTTTAAAACCTTTCTGTCTGAAGCACGCCTCCCCGACTGGTGACTTGAGGTCCTGCGGCCGTGTGACACTGAGGATCTGGAGTCACTGCTTCTGCTGAATGACTTTGATGTTTGACTGCGACCTGGGGTCTGTGAGATTGTGTCCGAGAAAGTGCTCGAGTAATCGTCTTCTGTCCTCTCACGGGACACGTCTGAATTCCGAGCCTCCTCTCTGACCTCCAACGCCTCCTCCACTTCATCTCTGTCTCCCTGCAGGTGCTCTGAAACCTGGCTGGCACTGTGATTTGGCTGTGACCTGCTCTCACTCTCAAAGTCACTTTGATAGTCCAATATGTCCTCTTGCTGTTGTCCCTCTTCCCTGTCCTTGTGTTCTCTCTGTTCATGCAGTAAAAAGGAAGCAAAAACATCAATCCATCAGGAAATCAGAAAAGATTCCCAGTTCAAGGGGAAATAGATGAAACTTATTATAAATGATAAAACTTATTTCCAACTTGTGGTGGCATTAGAAGAGTAATCCTATTGGTGTCAGCCTCACGGCAGTCATCTCCCCATATACAGAGAAGACAGGTTAAATCACTTTTATTACTTAAAATTACAAATTTATTTGAGAATTTATAGTATCTATCTTTCATTAAACCCTTGGTTCAGAATCAGATACAGAAAAAAGATGTACAATTCAACTCTACATTTTTGCAGGCCACTTAAAAACCATATTGGTTACGATACAAGTGCCCCTTTATTTACTATGGCCATAAAATGCATATATTTGTTGAGGTTTATGCTTATTCTAGCCATTATTCTTATCAACCATAATGATGGCTTGAAATACAATTTAGAAAAGAATTCCACAGAGCACTCATGCAGTATATGATCAAACAGTTGTTTAAAATGTTAGAAATTTAAAGCAGCATAAATATATTTTTTTATCACTAGGATCAGTGGACCAAGCTGTAAACATATTAACAATTTATCATGTGGAATATCTGAGCCTTTGTCTAGCTCCTGGCTTTGTCTAATGTTTGATGGTGAGTTTATCAGAGCTTCTTATATAACAACAGCGGCTGCAAACAGAGTTGATGAACCTAAAGACTAAAGTTAGGAGCTGTAAAAGCAGAACAATTGAGCTGATGGGAACTTATTGATTTGGATGCAAATACTCAGTGGGCTTGTCACTCAACATTTTCACATTACACATTCATTGGATCTATTATTTTACACGTAAAAATAATCCTTATTGCAGCTGATGTTGTTTATTTTAAGTGTGTAAGTAGAAATTATTGTCAAAATGCCAAAATTATATTATTTTAAACAGGAGCCAGTTTGTTTCTTTTAACCAAAATTTCCTTTAATCCATGTTTACTGCCAAGAACCATTTCACTATTGTACGGGTATGCAATGTTTTACTACCGTTTGTTTTATTATACTGCTCTACTTATAATTTGTCTGTCACTGCCCACCTCCTGTTTTGGTGTTTCCTCTGTAAATCCAAACGAAGCCGGTACAAGGTCATCTAACGTCATCACATTTATCTTGAAGTCTGTAATAGCACAAGATCAGAATTTTATAAAATGACAGTGTATATCCACACAACTGCCATGTGTGCTAATAGTAGTACAGTAAT
Organism: Hippoglossus stenolepis; assembly: GCF_022539355.2. Classification (NCBI taxonomy): domain Eukaryota; kingdom Metazoa; phylum Chordata; class Actinopteri; order Pleuronectiformes; family Pleuronectidae; genus Hippoglossus; species Hippoglossus stenolepis. The sequence continues at coordinate 25,156,347 of NC_061496.1, read as the reverse complement.
ACACAAGACATCAAAAATTCATAAACAAGAACATTTGGGTATTTCTAGGTTGCTGTGTCTAAAGTGATTATCATTTTTAAACACATTTTTGTTTTAAAAGGTAAATGCTCTGTATTTATATATTGCTTTTCCAGGCTTATCGACCATTTAAAACATATATATGTACTTCTATACGACTCTCTACTTCCTGAGCCACCTCATAATGAAAGTGTAATAAAGTACTAAAGTATTAAAGTACCTGTACAATTTCTGTCCACAAACTAAATTCAGAATTCATAATTAAAAAGTTATTAAAACTCTCTTTTAAAACTCTACAATGGAAAGAGCTATGTACCTTGTTGTCCATCTAGGATGCATGAGATAAGGAGTTCAGAAAGAAAATGATTAATGAACAAAAGCAGCGTGTTACCTATTTTGTATGAAACATTATTGGCTGAATATTTTCACACTAGTCTCAACAATAGTATTGTGACGTATCACTGAGGAACTCTTTTGACTTAAGATTCTATTGACTCTTGACTCTTGATCTCTTACTGATGTATCTGATTGGTCGTGTACACTTCTCTCACCTTCAGATGAAACTGAGCTCATCTCGCTGTGGGAATCTGTAGAGCCAAGCGCCACTGGGAAGAGCTCGTCCAGAGAGTGCACCTCACTGTGGCCTGACATGGAGGAGAGGGAGCGCTGTGGACTGGCCATCCTGCGAGCAGAGTTCCATCTCCTTGGGGGAGAGGGGGTGGGAGAGAGCACAGAGGGGCTGAACTGGGCCTGGGCCTGGCCAGTGAATCGAAAAGGAGACGAACGGCGAGGAGAGGTGGGGGAGAGAGGTGGTGCTGCGTTGGAAGGTGGCAAAGGATGAACAGCACCTTGAGGAGTTGTGGAGTGGACCTTCTGTTTACTTTTGCTCTGTAAGAGAGGAAAGCAGAGCATTGGTGCATCTTTTGTTTTGCAATGTAAACAACCACTGTCTTAAAATACGGATTTTGAAGTCTGAGACTGAACTGATTTGATAAGTGCAACCACCAAATACACATTTCTGTGTCTGCTCATCCTCCTTCAGTGTAAAACTGGAAATGTAGTCCTCCAGGTTGATGCATGATGCCATCGATGAAGGCATCAATCATGTGGAGATCGAATTGAATCAGTTCAACTGCTCTTTCGACTTTTGGATGTTTCTCTGATGTCTGTCAAGCATGAATCTACATGAATCTATTTTGAATATGAAGTTAACTTTAGGCTCTTGATCCTTATAGGCCCTGTTCACACATGGATATTACTCCCACTCTCTCTTTGCAAATACATATCATTCAAAACCAAAGACATTTTATGTGTAGCCAGTCTGAATATGAGAGATGGATGTGTATTCAATGTATTTGCATGCATGCGTGCGTGCGTGCGTGCGTGCGTGCGTGTGTGTGTGGTGAGAGCGATGAAGAGGAAGGAAGGAAGTAGGGCAAGGGGATGCTGAGTGAATCAATACAATACAGAATACAATTTTATCAATTACAAATAGTTAAAAATTAAGTAGATAATCAATATGTGGCAGGTCAATTTGGTGTTGTGGTGACCACAAATAAATCAGTGTATCTGAAATATTGAGAGGTGTAAAAATACTTTTGATTCATTATGAAACTACAACAGGTCAGAGACGTCAGCGGAGTAGGTCATCCCTAAATGTAGCCCAGGATGCATTTGTGTACGCACAGTGAAAAGAATGTGGAAACATGTGTCCCAGATCACCTCTGAATGTGTTTACAGTGATCATATCTCACATGTGATCAGTTCACCCAAGATGGATGCTAATACCAGATTTGAACAGGGCCTCAGTCTTTTCTAAGGATTAAAAGTAATTACATTCATACTTCTCTGTGCATTCAAGGCTGCAGTGCTAATAGTGCCTGCTAGCAATAATGCAGCATGAAGTTTCATATGCGAATATGTGCTGACTCCATAATTGCAATTTGCAAACTCGGGTTAGGGTTAGGCAAACTCGAAGTATTTACATATTTTTCATCAACATGTTTCTCATACACTGACACTTGCCTCTTATGTAAATGTTTGCTGTGCAGTAAACCTCTATCCTCTATATAAATCTAATCTCCATTATTTTTCTGAATCAAAATTCATCAATCAAAATTATTTGAAAATTGGGTAAAATGGTTTTAAAACATGTATAGTACCAATGAGTGAAATGTGAAATTATTGTATTAATCTAACACATCCTGATAATAATATATAACATGGCTCTCTCAGACATCAAAGTTAAAGGTACCTTGTCTGCTGTTCTCACAGAGGCAGGTATCCCCAGTTTTAACAAGCTGTTGTCTGTTGAATCCAAAGAGTCTCCGAGCAGTTTCCTCATGTCCTCTTCGTCACTTTCCAGATTCACACCTCTTACAACTCTCATTGACTTCATCTCCAAACGTGCCAAAGAGAGCTCTGCATTAGCAGCTCTGGACCTGGACCGGATGCCCACATCTGGTCCTTTTGGAGACCCAGAAGCAGCAGCAGTGTTGGCGCTGTCAACGGCTACGGCTGCTGCTTTGTTCTTAAGGAAACGTTTCCCATTCAGACTCTGGTCACTGCTGGACTGAACTGAGGCCGGCACACTGGTTGTTTCTGGTGGAGGAGAGATTCGCTGTCTGGCTTCTTCCTGGACCTGCTTACGGCTGCGGATGCTGCTCTCAATTTGAGCCAGTCTACTCAGAGCAGCAGTCTGGGAGGATGACACACATCTGACCAGACGGGGAGCGATTGATGAATCAAGAGAAAGAAAAAGTTTTAACAGAGATTATTTGAATTGAAATATTCATTCTTTTCACTCAGGTGCTCATTATGACTTCTGTTTTTCTTTTATCTACAGAGCCGTACCTTGGCTCAGGGATCTGCTGTGTTTGGCTTTTGCTGACAGGTGACTGGCTGATGTTGGTTGCAGACGGTGGAGCCTTCTTCAAAAACCTGCTCCCTCCTCCTCCTCCTCCTCCTCCTCCTCCTCCTCCTCCCATAGAGCTCTGAGGTCTGAGGCCCTGGGAGAAGAAAATGAGATGAGGTCAGGCAGCATCACAAAAAGTGGAAGCTTGTTGTCAAACTTGCCTTACAAATGATCCACTCTTTTTATGTTTTGAGTGAAACAGCATCAAGCACAATATCTTCACAGGATGTTTGCCTCAGCGTTGGTCGACTGTAACTAAAAACATTTACTCAAGTACCGTACTTAAGAACACATTTGAGGTACCTTTACTCTATTAAGTGTTGGCATTCGGCGGGTCCACTACATCTCAGAGGGAAATATTGTACTTTTTACTCCATTTTATTTGTCTGACTAACCGAGTATCTCCAGATGTGTTGACGTTCAATTTTTGTGATAAACTGAAAGCTGATTCCTTGTTGAGAAAACTAAAAGATGGACGATGCATCGTCGCATTTGCAACAGTCTAAGACATCAAAGCAATCTATGACCACTGACACTGTAACATTAAAGGGGACATAGCATGCCCATTTTACCACAAGTTGATATGGTTCCTTGGGGTCTTAATGAAATGTCTGTAACATACTTTGGTCAAAATACCACAAGGATCATTTAAAACAGCACCCTTTTTACCCTGTATAAAACAGCCCTCCACAGAGCGACCTGTTTTGAGTGCCTGTTCCTTTAAATGCTAGTGAGCCAGCTCCCCCTCCCCCTCTCCCCCATGATTTTAAACGATATAAATTACATATTTTATATGATATAAATTATCAAATATGCATCCCATACTTTGTATTCCCCTTCTGTTGTCCTGGAGTTTTAATTTTCCCAATCACATAATTAACTGTCCCCCTCTGCCCATCCACTACAAGCACACAAGCAGACAGACAGAGAGAAAGAGAGGGGGGGGCTATGAAGACCATCATTTACCCCGAACCCCGACATTCAACGGGTACAACAACAACAAAGAAAGCAGAATCGCGGGCTGACCTTATATACATACATGGGTCTATGGGGCTGACCAGCGCGGAGAAATGCGTGTCCCATGTGAACAGCCAGGCGGCTGCGCGCTTGAGAACGGTGCTGCGCTGCCTCGCAGCGGCGCTTCCGCGTCCGCTGTAACGCAGCGTAACGAGTGGGGGCTCTGTTTTTGACAGTGTTACAGTAGTGCTGAACACTGCGGAAGTCTTCCACACTGCTGGCTGTGTGGCGTTGACACAAATTCCAGCTCACGCATGGGAGAGCGGCGGTCGCGCCCGGGCAACTGCTGCAGCCTCCCAGTCCCAACGATCCAGACAAATGCCACATGTGAGTGAATCGCGGGCTGACCAGCGGAGAAATGCTCGTCCCGTGTGAACAGCCAACGGCTGCGTGCTTGGGAACGGGTGTCGCAGCAGCCTCGCTGCGTCCGGTGTAAACCCAGCGTAACGAGTGTGGGGGGGGATGAGGTGGGGGTGGGCCAAGGCCATGTAGGAGAGACTTCCAGTGCCTTGTTATGACACAAAACCCAGGAAGCTCAATCGAGTCACTCAAGCATGACGTTTCTGACTTAGAGGAACCATAACAAAACGCGAGTGTTTTTTCCCAGAGTTTTTGGGTTGGTAGACATGCCAGATACCCACATTAACGTGTAGAAGCACTAACAAAGTGGAATTTGCATGCTATGTCCCCTTTAAAGCAAACTGACAACCAGGAATTATTTACTTAATGAATCCTCTGATGTGTTCTGTTATATAAAGCCTGGGTGGAATTAAATAGTAAGTCAAAAACAAGTGTTATTCTTTCAGCTTAACATATTCAGAGTAATCACCTGAACAACTAAACTCAACAGTGCAGTAAATCTACGAAAAGACCAGAATGGCACACGGGATGAATGACCAACAGCTGATAAATGTTGCCGCTGTACCTTGTAGAAGATGAAAGAAATGTTCATCATGTAGGATGACAACATGCGCCAAGTAATATTACACAAGAGAAAACAACTGAGGGTGAATGAGTGCTGTGTAGAAGTGGAGGCGGTGAAAGAAAAGTTAAAACTGACAGAAGAGTTGTTTGAGTAGATAAATAGCACAGTTCAAAAGGTAATCTGACACATGACTGACACCTGGACCCCCTTAGCAGCGCCACTGCACTGAGGTGCATTACTCTGCGGAGGTCAACAAGAGACTCTGCTCCTCTGATGTTTTCTAATCACTCACTTTATAAAAAACCTGCTGAATTCATATTTATGTTCCTGGATAAACGGGTAACAAGTTAAACCCAGCGTTGAGTCATAATCTGAAAAACATTATGTCCAAGCCATGAAGTGCTCACCGATTTACTGTAAGGCTCTGTTACTTGCACACATACAGATAATGATCTGTTCTGACTGACAATCATGTGCTTAGTTTTAATAATAGCTTTTCATGATGTGATCATATGATGCTGGTTCAATGCGCGTGATAACTTCCTGTTTCTGACAAATCATGACTATGACCCGGGTTAATATTGACATATGTCGGTGCTCTGGCCCTAGGAATCGAAGCAATAACAACAGGTCCTTCACACTGTCGGTGCTCGGGCTCCCACTAACAGAGAGAATGGTAAAGCATTTCCTGCACTATTAGAACTTTCACTTTTCAAAGTACATTTTGCTGGTAACACTTGCATACATTTCTTAAGTAGAGTTTTTGAATCCAGGACTTTAATTTGTAGTGGAGTATTTTTAAAGTGTGGAATTAGTACTTTTACTTCAGTAAAGGATCTCAGTACCTCTTCCACCACTGAGCCCTCTCTTTCCCGACTCAGGTCGCTTGTGTCTGAGAACAAAGTTTGGCTAACCCTAACCCTACTGCACTACTACTAATAACAATTATATAATATATCATCTAATTAAAATAAAAAGGAGCCTATTGCACCTTGACAGGGATCTTTGAATCTGGCACGTTTGCATTTGATACCAATGTACACTTAATAAACTAGTTATTGTGAATACAATGAGATCGAGGAAGCACCTTGACATTATGTTATTAGGACTTCACTCCGTGCTTCTTCCAGCACTGTGACAAACAGGTGAGCGCATGTGGGAGACTCACGGTGTGTGTGGGTGCTGTGGGTGCAGGTCGCTGTGTGGCCTCAGCAGCAGCGTCTCCTCTGCTGCTCCTCTTGGCGGACAGCAGCTCCTCAGCTCGGTCCAGGGCGGAGCTCCCACCGCCTCGTTTCCACATCTTCACACTGCGTTTGTTTTAACAGCAGCCACGCGTGTTTACAACTGTTTCGTCCTGCGTTACAGGCAGAGATACTAGCTAGCTAGCGGCCAATAGCATGTTAGCTGGCTACTGGCTAGCTACACGCACGGTGCATATTAATAAAAGGTTCGTCATAGATTGATTTGTAGACCTTCATGATTCTCTGAGTTTAACGTCAAACTGTGTAGATGTAAACAGTTTAGCGGTCACTATGGACTCCCTTGTTTCCATGGAGGAGCTTCCTGTTTTTTCTTCTTCGTGATGTTTGTCGGATTAGGCAAGCAACCTTATTGCGCATTACCGCCACCAACTGGTGTGGAGAGTGATCGGGTTATCTAACAATACAATGTCTAAATGGGGAAATATTTAAAATAATCATTGTAAAAATAATACTTCTTCTTCTTTTAGGGAAAATAGGAAGCTTATCAATCATGCTCTACTTCTTTACCTGCATCTGTGGCTGAGCGGGAGAGCATCCACGTCCAACCAGAAGGTTGGCGGTTCCATCCCAGTCTTCCCATCTGCATGCCGAAGTGTCCTTGGGCAAGATGCTGAACCCTGAATGGCCACCCTTACAGAAAAAAGTGCTACCCTTGGATGCACTGTATGAATGTATGGGTGAATGGCCAACTGTAAAGTACTTTACTGTAAAGCACTTCGGTGGTCATCAAGACTAGAAAAGCGCTGTATAAATACAGAGCATTTACCCTTAAGCCTGTTTAATATCTGACTTTAATCAAGTCATATGTTTCATGTGATTATATGTAAAGACAATTTATAATCAGCACTACACATGTGCTCAGATACTGTTGTATCTTTGTTCATTCTGCCCTTGCAGTGGTTATTCTAGTTGAAACTAGCACAGGATCCTGTTCTCTGTTTACAAAGCATTACTATAAAATAGAATCCATGTGCACCACCTACATGTGCAAGATCCCTTCAACAGTCTGCTCCTTCGTGCAGAATCCAAGTGATCATTACGATTCTGAGGTATTAATTAAGTTATTAATTTCATTATTAATCTGAGTTCCAAATTTGTAGTTAGTAATTTCGTGAGACTTAATCGATAAATTAGCTATCTTTTCCATTCCTTTAAAGGGTGGTGCCCCGAGGTAGCTTTAATGTAAATTAAAGATATTATTTAATATTAATGATATAATATCTTTGTGTATATCATACAATTTAAGGCGTCCTTATTGAAAATCTGATGAGTATCACATATATATTAGAAAATATATACTGAGATGTTGTCAGATTTTTTTTGCAGATTTCAACATGAACATTTTCCATCCCTTCTTTTTATGTATTCATGACCGAGACTGAATAGTCTACCTTCTGTGTAAGCATTGTTGTCTAACTTATAACACAAGTGAGACATTCTTCTAAATGTCATCTCCCATGTAAAAAGATGCTTAACTGAATATGATTGAACTCACTGTGACTGAAAATATAAGCCACAAAAATCCATTGTTATTTTGATAGAAAGCATCATGACGCCTCAGATGTGTAGGATTTAAAAAAAGAAGGCAGTTCTTTGTATAATGAAATGTTGACATTTTTGGTTTTCTTTGACAAGCACTTGTTTATTAACTGAGTGAGTTTCCCTCCAGGACTGTGAAAATGTCCTCTAAAGACTTGTGGACACACTGCACGAATTCATGGACGTTGCGAGCCAGGTAGCTGGACACATTACAGCCAATCCAGTCGTTGTGGACAGCATAGCCAATGCCAAACCCATCAGGCACCACTGGGGCGAAGCCCATATAGCTCACAGCTGGACTGGTAAGGGTGCTGGTAGCAAGGATGTATTTGCTCATGGAGGGGTTTGCAGGGTCAGTGTACAGGCGTGGCAGAGGTTGGCCCTTTGAGTTGGCCAGGTATCGCAGGGCAAAGAGGTGTCGGTCAAAACCGTGGCCTGTTGAGAGAAATGGAAGAGGTGGTTAGTGCAGCAGCTCTTAGTTTACGTGTAAGTTGAAACCATTGCTGTCGTGTCAGTTTCAATGTGTAAGTAAGTAGGTTTTGAATTCTCTGTGTTCACACTGGAAAAAGAAAGAATCTTAAGTAAAAGCATTGTGCATAGAAAATAACGTTTGATTTTTGAGTGTTTTGCTGATATGCACCACTACCACGATGAAATGCAATGAGGATGCTTGTTGATTACATATTAATTACACTGCTGTGCTTCCCCACTAAACATTAACCCACATTAACATGGTTGTCAATGGCCAATGAGCCCAGTCCTGGAACATGCTCACTGCACGCTCACCTGCACACTGTGAACAACAGGCAGGTCGAGAAGATTTTTTTAAATTAGTTTTGTTTTTTTGTTATTTCATTGACTGTATGTAAAGATTACGGAGACAACCAATTTCAAATCACAATGACAAATCAAAACCAACAAGAGAGAATCACAGACTACAGCAACAAATCAAACGAGAAATACTGCACTGCGGTAGTGTGATGTCTGATCAGTTATTCCTTGAGTCTAAGCGACAACTGAGCAAAAGGTGAAGAAATTCCCTCAAGGCGGTCTCGAGACATCACATTTAATTGCCTAAAAACATGTTTCGTGACCCCATCATGACCTTGACCTTCAAGCTTTGACCACCCAAATCTAATCAGTTAATCTGTTTGTCCAAGTAACCACATCTCACGTCACGTGTCCTTTCCCTTTTGGCCGTCACCCACCAAAATTTATCTCTGAGTCCAAATGAATGTTTGTATCAAATTTGAAGACATTCCCTCAACCTGATCTGAAGATATCATGTTGAAGAAAAATATAAACATGGTTTGTTAGGCCACCATGACCTTGACCTTTGGCTACCAAAATCAAATCAGTCAATCCTTGCGTCCAAGTTAATGTTAATGCCAAAGTGTTCCAGAGATATCAAGTTCACAAAGTAAAAGTGTGCTTTGTGCGGTCACAGTGACCTTGACCTTGGCCACCAACATCTAATCAGTTCATCCTTGAGTCCAAGTGAATGATTACCAAATTAGAAGAAGTTCCTTCCAGACAGTCTTGAGATATCACATTCACAAAAATGGAACGGACAGACGACATGTAAATATAATGCCTCTGGCCACAAGCTGTCGCCGGCGTGGAGGCATAAAGACACAGAGTTATTTAAGAAAAGACAGCAGGATGTCACCTGCCAATAAACCGAACAGGGCAGTACCTGCTACCGACAGGGATCATCAATGATTAGACGTACCCATACTCTGTCTTTTTAACAAGAATGCAATGCTGCTTTCACATGGAAACATGAGCACCACCTATAATTCAATGTTTGTGATTATCAGAAATTATTTTGAGGCATGGCACACATACGAGCCTGAAGTGATACTTGAAATGCTGTCAACCTTTCACAGTATCTCAATAAGTATGCACACTAAGAAGACACGTTTAAAAGAAAGGGTTTTTACGGAACAACTAATCCAGTTAGCTGAGCTGACACATACCTGACAGAGCTGTGTGGACCTGGGCAATTTAGCGTATGTCACATTTCATTTCAAAAATGGAAAGTGCAGTTGTCCAGGCAATTCCCTTTTTTGTTAGAATTCGTTACTTGCCATTACATTTTCTTATTTTAGATTGTGTTTAGGTCACCTGGGCTCAAACAAAACACATTAGAAAGACAGACGGTTGTATTCACAACTAAATTAATGTATTTCTTCCCTTTTGTCAAATGTGATCACTTTTAAACATGTCTGGCAGAGAAGGAGGCTAAAATAAACCACTCAAGGTCACCCAAGAAACAGTCCAAGGAACATCATGAAATGGACTTCAAAATTAAGCAAAAGAAAGTGCATATGGCTTTGGAGGCATTGAGGGCCAAAGCTCCCTGAGTAAAGACAAAGTTTCTCCTGGGCATACACTGTACGATTTAAACCCATCTTTGCCACGATTTCTAAATTTTTGGAGTCGTAAGATTTTCAGCTTCATCGTCCGTTGTTTGCATTGCAGTATAGAGGGGGGAACGAGCAGTGATCAATTGCTCCCGGCTGACTGGTCGTCCAACTTCATCCTCTCGCACAGTTGAAGCAGAGCCATTTTGATTCCTCAAAATCTGTGCCTATTTTAACTTAAAGGGGACATTGTATGCCCATTTTACCACAAGTTGATATGGTTCCTTGGGGTCTTAATGAAATGTCTGTAACATATTTTGGTCAAAATACCACAAGGATCATTTAAACAGCACCTTTACCCTGTATAAAACAGCCCTCCACAGAGTGACCTGTTTTGAGTGCCTGTTCCTTTAAATGCTAGTGAGCCAGCTCCCCCTCCCCTCTCCCCCATGATTTTAAACGATATAAATTACATATTTTATATGATATAAATTATCAAATATGCATCCCATACTTTGTATTCCCTTCTGTTGTCCTGGAGTTTTAATTTTCCCAATCACATAATTAAATGTCCCCTTTGCCCATCCACTACAAGTACACAAGCAGACAGACAGAGAGAGAAAGAGGGTGGGGGGCAATGAAGACCATCATTTACCCCGAACCCCGACATTCAACGGGTACAACAACAAGCGGAGAAAGCAGAATCGCGGGCTACCTTATATATACAGTCTATGGGGCTGACCAGCGAGGAGAAATGCACGTCCCGTGTGAACAGCCAGGCGGCTGCGCGCTTGAGAATGGCGCTGCGCGGCGCTTCCGCGTCCGGTGTAAACCTGCCGTAACGAGTGGGGGGGGGCGGGGGGGATGAGGTGGGGGGTGGGCCAAGGCCATGTAGGCAGACTTCCAGTGTATTGTGACGACACAGTACACAGGAAGCTCATTCCAGTCACTCAAGCATGACGTTTCTGACAGAGGAACCATAACAAAACGCGCAAGTGTTTTTTTTCCAGAGTTTTTGGGTTGGTAGACATGCCAGATACCCACATTAACCTGTAGAAGCACTAACAAAGTGGAATTTTCATGATATGTCCCCTTTAACATTACATTAAGGCCCAATTCCATTTCACCCCTTGGCCCTACCCCTACCCCTCCCCCTAGTTTTCGAGGGTTATCTTGCCCCTTAATACGGAGTCACAAGGGGTAGTGGTTGAAATCGTCCCCTACGAATTGGGACGGCCCTTCAAGAAGTCGTTACATCATCAGTAGTCGATGAGAAAATACGGGATCATCATGCAAAGAAAGATCGCTAGCAGTCTAGCGCTAGTATGCTAACGCTAGCGCTAGACTGCTAGTGATCTTTTTCTTTTAAGGTTGTTGTGAAAAAGTGACCATAATACATTGAAATGATATTAAACTAAGATATTACAATCATTATTGTAATTTTTAAATCCTTATTAATGGAGAAAATACTACATTTGGTGGTCTCTCTCCCAGCTTGCCGGTGATTCGCAAGGCATTCTGGGTACCCCTCCGTTCGAATTGAGGGTCTGAAAAATCTCCATTTGGAGGGGTATCGATCCCTACGCCTCGGCCCTACCCCTCCGTCCCAACAGGTAGTGGGACACCCTACCCCTACACGAGAACGCGCAAAACGAAGGGCCAAGGTGTAGGGCCAAGGGGTGAAATGGGATTGGGGCCCAAATGTCAATTAGCTGAGGCTTTTCCAAAGTGACTTCCAATTAGTGCATTCTACATTCAGCATCTTGCCCAAGGGCACCTTGGCATGGGCTGAGATTCGCCGCAGACCTTCTGGTTGGAGTACGATTGAGATGTACTGGGTGTTTTAGCGGCAGGGATTAACCATCCATTGTATTAAACCTCCTTTATCCTTGCCTTTAAGTAGGGTGCACACCGCACAACAGTGTAGTGTCATATTGGTGAGGGATGACTATTGTATTGGGAATATCTGCATGTGTGTAATGTTTAATAGAAGAACAGATATGTATTTAGAAGAAGTATGAACAGATGTGGTTCTCGTGGGTTAACTTAAACTTTACGAGTGTTGCTCAAGGGACTGTAATGTTTATGGTTTCCTCCCCACATGTGTGACACTGGTCAATTGGTGCACTGCAGGGGTCACTCAGGGTGTCTGAGTAGATGGGAGAGGGGATCTCTGTATTGTATACAGGACTGGGGTCTTTTGTCTTGTAAACGAAGATAAGGGATCTCGGAGACAGATGGTCTCACGCCAAAAAAGGTATTCGTCAGCCACTGGATGTCTGCCCACCCTGGTCAGACATCCAGTGGCTAACGAATACCTTTTTTTCCCTCGCAGGGAGGGGCTTCTGATTGTATAAGTGTAGTGATTCTCCTATGCTCTGGGCTCATTCATACACGTTACGCTAGGTAGTGTGTGGGGTGGGTCCACCTGCAGGTGTTAGAATTGAACTTACCGAGAGACAATGTATAATTTGTGTATGATTAAACGGGAAATTTCCATGACACTGTGACACCAACACTAACACAGCCATTATATCTCAATCTCAAAAAAAATCAGAGACAGTTCTAACTATGGACACAAACTGGTCACTCTCCTGCCCTCTGAAAGGAGGTAGAGGAGCCTCAAATCATGAACAAACAGACTCAAAAAGAGTTTGAATCCATGGGACATCGGATCACTGAACCACAACATTGACAGTTAATATGCTTTCTATTCAAAGTGCAATAACTAGAAAACATATTATTATATTCTATTTTCATATTATTTATTGTTATATTTTTTGTTTGTGTCTGTGTCTTGCACTGGTAAGAAGTAGCAGAATTTTGTTGTGTTATCTTGTACAATGACAATAAAAGCTTTCATAGTATCTCTCTGGCCAGATAACATCAGGAAGTAAAAAACGTTTTAAACTATGAAATTGTGGAGGTGAGGGGGCTGGGAGAGCACCTCACCTGCTATAGAGGATCAATCAGCGCAGGTGAGAGCTGTTAGCTGATTGGTCCTCATGCTTAAAAGGCAGCGTGTGAGCTGCCTCAGGACTCAGAACGCAGGAAGGAGCTCAGAAAGACTGAGGCTCCAGAGACTCCCAGACACTGAGTGGAGGACTGGGCTGCAAAGCCAGTCCGCTTAAAGTTTGTAGGGTGAATTTATGTTTAGTTGAATAAGGAATGTTAAAGAGCGACACTTCCGTCTCTCCGCCTTAGGAACAGGGGCGCAGGGGACGGTCTCTCCGCCGACGCAGGAACAGGGGCTGCAGGGGACGAGGCTGTACTGCCAGCCTGGGTGCGGGACAGGGACTCTGGCTTCACCGCCAGCCTAGGTGCGGGGACAGGGGCGCTGGCTTCACCGCCAGCCTGGGTGCGGGGACAGGGGACGCTGGCTTCACCGCCAGCCTGGGTGCGGGGACAGGGGACGCTGGCTTCACCGCCAGCCTGGGTGCGGGGACAGGGAAGCTGGCTTCACCGCCAGCCTGGGTGCGGGACAGGGACGCTGGCTTCACCGCCAGCCTGGGTGCGGGGACCGGGACGCTGGCTTCACCGCCAGCCTGGGTGCGGGGACAGGGGACGCTGGCTTCACCGCCAGCCTGGGTGCGGGGGCAGGGGACGCTGGCTTCACCGCCAGCCTAGGTGCGGGGACAGGGGACGCTGGCTTCATCGCCAGTCTGGGTCCGGGGCCCGGGGACGCTGGCTTCACCGCCAGTCTGGGTGCCGGAACAGGGGACGCTGGCTTCACCGCCAGCCTAGGTGCAGGGACAGGGGGCGTCGGCTTCACCGCCGACCTGGGTGCAGGGACAGGGACGCTGGCTCGCCGCCAGCCTAGGTGCAGGGACAGGGGACGCTGGCTCCACCGCCAGCCTGGGTGCGGGGACAGGGCGCTGGCTTCACCGCCAGCCTGGGTGCGGGGCAGGGGACGCTGGCTTCACCGCCAGCCTGGGTCCGGGGCCGGGGGACGCTGGCTTCACCGCCAGTCTGGGTGCCGGAACAGGGGACGCTGGCTTCACCGCCAGCCTAGGTGCAGGGACAGGGGGCGTCGGCTTCACCGCCGACCTGGGTGCAGGGACAGGGGACGCTGGCTTCGCCGCCAGCCTAGGTGCAGGGACAGGGGACGCTGGCTCCACCGCCAGCCTGGGTGCGGGGACAGGGGACGCTGGCTTCACCGCCAGCCTGGGTGCGGGGCAGGGGACGCTGGCTTCACCGCCAGCCTGGGTCCGGGGCCCGGGACGCTGGCTTCACCGCCAGTCTGGGTGCCGGAACAGGGGACGCTGGCTTCACCGCCAGCCTAGGTGCAGGGACAGGGGGCGCCGGCTCACCGCCGACCTGGGTGCAGGGACAGGGACGCTGGCTTCGCCGCCAGCCTGGGTGCAGGGACAGGGGGCGCTGGCTTCACCGCCGACCTGGGTGCAGGGACAGGGACGCTGGCTTCACCGCCGGCCTGGGTGCGGGGACAGGGGATGCTGGCTTTACCGCCAGCCTTGGTGCAGGGGCCGGAAGGGGTTGGAGACCGGAGCATCCGCGACGTCATCGCCTCCATCTTCACCTGCCTCAGGAGCGCCTCCAGCTCTCGCCTGGTCCTCGCGCTCTCCTCCCGGTACGCAGTCACCAGGTCCCCCATCCTCGGTACCAGTTCCCATACCGCCTGCTGGTCCACGTCCTGTGCTGTGTGGAGCCCACGCTAGCGCCAGTGTGGCAATTGACCTTGCCACGGGCTCTCCCACATACAGCCAGAGACGGAAGTGTCGCTCTTTAACATTCCTTATTCAACTAAACATAAATTCACCCTACAAACTTTAAGCGGACTGGCTTTGCAGCCCAGTCCTCCACTCAGTGTCTGGGAGTCTCTGGAGCCTCAGTCTTTCTGAGCTCCTTCCTGCGTTCTGAGTCCTGAGGCAGCTCACACGCTGTTTTAAGCATGAGGACCAATGAGCTAACAGCTCTCACCTGCGCTGATTGATCCTCTATATAGCAGGTGAGGGTGCTTCCAGCCCCCTCACCTCCACAGAAATGTTTGAGGATATGAAACCGAATGATCAGGGTTTTATATAAGTTGATACTAAATAGGGAAAAATCCATCTTTACTGTTGTAATGTCGACAGTCAAAATATAAAATAAACAAATTACTTGTGGTTTTTAAGTGTTGTGATCAACATTTGTAGAAATGTCTTATACACACCCATAGCTGCTTCCTTGGTGAGCTGTCCATGATATTTGGAGCATTCATGGAGCATGGCCTGCAGTTGCTCCACACTGTGTTGTCCTGGCTGACAAACAAAGGCGTGGGAACACTGTTTGGTGAATGAGGTAGCCGGTCGGATCGTCTCTGTGCGGCCATGCTTGAATGCTGCAGTGCTACACGACTCATATGTGGCCACTGTCTCTCCATACTGCCTCAGGAAGCCCATCTGAAAAGCCAGCTGGGCTATAGCATCTGGACTCAACTTGCTCTTCTTTAGCTGTTTCTTCCCACCCTTCTTGAACTCCAGGGCATCAATAGTGAATTTTGACACAGCTGAATCAAAGTTCTCCTTTGCTGTTTTGATGCCATTTTCCAGCTCACTGTCCAGCCTAAACTCCAGTCTGCGCACAGCAGAGGCCGAATCTACAGCAGCAGCAACAGAGCCTGGGTGCACCAGTGGCTGCTCCGTGGTGTCTTTGAAGATCTCATTCTGAAAGCGGAGCATAGTTCTGCCATCGCCCCATGAGTGCTCCAAATGAGCGGCTGCCTGTCCATCCTTGGTGAGAATTATGCTGAAGGACTTGTCGTACCACCGGTTGCAGCCATCACCGTGCAGCATGTTTCGGCACAAATGACTATGATCTTGAACGCTGTCATCATCCAGGCTGAGACAGAAAATTGCGCTGTCAACACGATTTAATTTCTCTGCGTTTCCAGCAGCTATCAGTTTTTCCCTTACCCCGGCCCACACATCCCTGTTCTCACTGGTCAGCACCCCAATAGGGAAGGCGGGTGCTGGTGTCGGATCAGACAAAATGTACTGTAAGTGGGACTGGATCTCTGCAGGCTTCACTAAATTCCCATCTCTGTCTACAATGTCAAACATATACATGTTGCCTTTTCTCATAACTAAGAGATGTCGCCCTTTCTCATTAGTGAAGAGCTCATCCCGCCCACATTTCGGAATCCGAGTTGAGTTAAAGAGCCGAAAGTACTGAGACATGTCCAGCGGGTAAGCATTCATCATGTATGCTCCATACCAAGACAGAGAGGACGGGACCCAGCGGATGAACCTTTTGAATCCGTCTGTGTCACTCTTTGCTGGGTTTAGGTGAAAAACCTCAGGCTCCAGTAATCCAGCTCGAAGTGTTTTCATGAAGCGAACCGCTGAACACACCATATTAGTTGCCCGTACAAGCTGGTTATTGTACTCTGTGTTAGGGTCCGGATTGAAGGACATGAAGGGGTTGAAGTTCAGCACCACAGAGTCATGAGCAGACAGGTACATATCAGACCATGGTCCTGAAATGAAAGTAAGCCAACCAGTTGCATTAGTAATTGTATGAATTTGACATGCTCAACTTCAGGGGGATGATTGTCAATAAAGGCTTCACCTGAGATGTAGCTTGTGTGCTTGTTTCTTTTATCCTGGGCTACCAATTCCTCATGCAGCTGTTTCCCCACACCACTCTGGAAATCCTGTGCAAGTTTCTCTGTTGTTCTGAGGGCACACAAAAGAAGATTTTTCCAAGATCTTAACTGTTAATATTGTCCATTAATGAAATAAATAGGTTGAGTGTCTCATTACACATACCTGAACTGGTCATCATCCAACAGAGGCCTCTGGGCAGCTAAATACCTCCTCATAGTGTCCTCCAGCTTTGGTATGGGTAGCCTGAACAATTGTCAAAGTTATCAAGGAGACAATTCAGCATTTCAAAAGCTCAGCAAATATTACAGTATACAAAAAAATAAACCACACTGCTGGTGACATCACAAAAAAGGAAATTTGAAATCTTTTCCATTTAATACAATGTTTCTTAGCCAAACAAGCCCAATTAATAAAAAACATAAATATTTGACTAATTAAACTGCAATCAAATCTATCAGACCATAATTTAGTAACCTTCGATTTCTCATTATCAGACTACATGCAATTAATGAAAAACTCATTTTCTACATGTCTACCTGATAGTGCTGAAGCTAGATTTAAGGAAATATTTTCAATTACATTTAACTCCTTAATATCCGTCGATATAATCAATGAATACTTTAAAAACCCTAGCTCCACTGAGATTGACCATCTTGTCGATAGCTCTGTAAACTAACTACGATTAACATTAGACTCCATAGCGCCTCTAAAAAAGTGTACAACATAGTAAATTAGCTCCCTGGTACAATTCCAACACACGTGAATTCAAACAAGCGTCTAGAAAACTAGAAAGGAAGTGGCGCTGCAACAAGTATGTTGAAAATCACCTAGCCTGGAAACATAGTGTTAAAGTATATAAGAAGGCTCTCCACAAAGCAAGGGCTGCCTACTACTAGACATTAATAGAAGAAAATAAAAACAACAACAGGTTTCGCTTCAGCACTGTAGCCAGGCTGACAGAGTCACAGCTCCATCTAATCTAGTATTCCTCCATCCAGCAATGTCTTTATGAACTTCTTTAACCTTAAAATTCTAACTATTAGAATTACAATCTACCATCTCCTGCCCTTAGTTGACATCATCAAGCACAGAAATCTCAGGAACAGCTGAGAATCCTACCAATTATTTAGACAGCTTCTCTCTGATCACCCTTGATCAGCTGACCACAATCATCTGAACCCACAACTTGTTTCTTAGATCCCATTTCTACAAAGGTACTTAAAGAAATTCCGCTCCTAATTAATAGTACTTTACTGAATACAATCAATCTATCATTATCATCAGGATATGTACCACAGTCCTTTAAACTAGCTTTAATCAAACCCCATCTCAAAAAACCCACTCTGGACCCAGAGGTTTCAGCCAACTACAGACCGATATCTAACCTCCCCTTCCTGTCTAAAATCCTTGAAAAGGTTGTAGCCAATCAGCTGTGTGAGTTTCTCCAGGAAAGTAATGTATATGAAGACTTTCAGTCTGGGTTTAGAGCTAATCACAGCACGGAGACAGCCTTGGCAAAAGTCACTAATGACCTTCTAATAGCTTCAGATTTAGGGTTTGTGTCTGTCCTCGTCCTGTTAGATCTTAGTGCAAAACTAGTGATCATCAAATTTTATAACATGGTTTAAATCATATTTTTCAGTTCGATTCCAATTTGTGCAAATTAATGATGAGTCATCTGTGCACACAAAAGTTAACCAAGGTGTTCCACAGGGCTCTGTGCTCGGCCCAATTTTATTCTCATTATATATGCTTCCACTAGGAAACATTATCAGGACACACTCTGTAAATTTCCACTGCTATGCAGAAGACACTTGTCAATAAAACCTGAACAGTGTAATCAATTAACTAAACCTCAAGCATGTTTCAAGGACATAAAAACCTGGATGATCCGCAATTTTCTCTTATTAAACTCAGATAAAACAGAGGTTCTAATACTTGGCCCTGAATACATTAGAGATACATTATCTAATGATATAGCTGTGCTAGATGACATTGCCCTTGCTTCCAATGAAACAGTCAGGAACTTGGTAGTTATCTGTGATCCTGATTCTCACATAAAACAAATTTCTAGGAGCGCCTTCTTTCACTTACGTAACATCTCAAAAATCAGACACGTCCTTTCTCAAAAAGATGCAGAAAAACTAGTCCACGCCTTTGTTACATCCAGACATGATTATTGTAATTCCTTATTATCAGGCTCCAGCAGTAAGTCATTAAAGACTCAGCTTTAATGACTTACTTTAATGCTGCAGCACGTGTCCTGATAAGAACCGGGAAGAGAGACCATATCTCCCAGTTTCAGTTCGGGAGGCAGACCTTTAAGAGTCAGCTTAAAACCTTCCTTTTTGATAAAGCTTATAGTTAGAGCTGGTTCAGTTGGCCCAGCTCGTAGTTATGCTGCTATAGGTGTAGAATGTCAGGGGACACATGGAGCTTCTCTTTCCTTCTCTCCCTATTCATCACATGAATGTCTCATCAATACATGTTACTGACTTGACTTCTTCTCTGGAGTCCTTGTTCTTTATCATTTGCAGATCAAGGATCGCTGCTACAGCCACATCGTGTATCATGATGGTGGATCGCAAATCAGAGATGGTGATGGTATCGTGATGGTGCATCAGTGGTTCATGATCATGATCGTAGATTGTACATCATGATAGTGGACGGTAGATCGTGATCATGGATGATGATCGAGGTGGCAGCTGATCATGGATTATGAATACAACTAGATTGTTCTTTTCATTTTCTTATGTATAAATGCTTTAAAGATTGATACACCTCCTCATTAAATGTTATTTTTTCTCATGAATGTTGTAAATATTGTTATTTTATTGATGTGATCCACTACTTGCAACATCTATTGCACTTCTCTCCATTCTGGGAGAGGGATTCCTCACATTTGGCTCTCTCTGACGTTTCTAGGTGTTTTATGCCTCAGGTGAGGAGTGTTTATGTTTTTCTTGAATGTGATAGGATCAGCTTGAGGGAATGTCTTCAAATTTGGTACAAACATTCACTTTGACTAAAAGATGAAATAATTACATTTTGGTGATTAAAGGTCAAAAGGTCAATTTCATATGGCTTTGCGTTGTTTTGAAGGAATGCCCAAAGGGAATTTCATCACATCTGTAACATACATTCACTTGGACCAGGGGTCAGCAACCCGTGGCTCTGCAGCGCCTCTGCAGTGGCTCCCTGTACAGTGTTGTGCATGAACGCATTCAATGAACACCGTTCATTATTCCTGAATGATGAACTGAACGAACCAGTTTTCCATGTGATAAATATGAGAGTTTATTTTTTAAATCATCATTGTATCAGGCCATCATGTGAAACACCAGGAGCGAGAGAAAGTGCGTGTGCGCTCAGAGCAACACACGCAGTGAGATCAGAGCTCGTTCACGTGAAGCAGCCGGTCAGTGACTTTGTTGAAGAACAGTGAAACACAGAGTTTCTCTGGTCACAGCTGCTCAGTGACTCTGTAGAACAGTCAGTGGAACACAGAGTCTCTCTGGTCTCAGCTGCTCAGTGACTCTGTAGAACAGTCAGTGAAACACAGAGTTTCTCTGGTCTCAGCTGCTCAGTGACTCTGTAGAACAGTCAGTGGAACACAGAGTTTCTCTGGTCTCAGCCGCTCAGTGACTCTGTAGAACAGTCAGTGGAACACAGAGTCTCTCTGGTCTCAGCTGCTCAGTGACTCTGTAGAACAGTCAGTGGAACACAGAGTTTCTCTGGTCTCAGCTGCTCAGTGACTCTGTAGAACAGTCAGTGGAACACAGAGTTTCTCTGGTCTCAGCCGCTCAGTGACTCTGTAGAACAGTCAGTGGAACACAGAGTCTCTCTGGTCTCAGCTGCTCAGTGACTCTGTAGAACAGTCAGTGAAACACAGAGTTTCTCTGGTCTCAGCTGCTCAGTGACTCTGTAGAACAGTCAGTGGAACACAGAGTTCCTCTGGTCTCAGCTGCTCAGTGATCAGAGCTGAAGCTGCAGCTGGTTTGCACCGAGCTGGAGTTTCTGTGTCCTCCTCCACTCTGACCTGCTCTCACTTTAATTAATAAACACTCATCACTAGTTGTCAGGACCTGATCAGCACAGTCAGGACTTAGTGTTAAATGACCGGAGTGAGACGCATGCATGATCCGACACCATCGATTAATAACTAAACACATGATCCTAAGTTTGTCACCTAAATCATCACAATAAAAAATAGAACAAATGAACGTGAACTAGTTCATTTTAATCTGCATGAACTGAACTTTTAACTAGTTCAAGTACGAACTGGCACAACACTGAGTATAACTATATATACAACTTTATAAGCTGTGTCATCAAATATGTTTTATGAATGTGACATATTAGGACTGCCCATAGGGAGTTTCTTTGAATCTGGCACAATTCACTTGGACTCTCTGATAAATTGATAATAATTGAGCGGTCAAAGGTCAAGGCCATGGTGGCTTCAAAAAACAGATTTTGGGCCTTTTGAATGTAATATCTCAAGATTGCTTGAGAGAATTTCTTCAGCTTTTGATCAGTTGTTATTTTGAATTCAAAGATTGAAGTGATTATGTTTCAGTTGTCAAAGGTAAAGGTTACAGTGACGTTTATATGAATATGTAAAATATGTACACAGAAACTGCACTGGAAATTGGAAATTCTAGTGTCCCCTGTTAATAGTTTTTTTAGGGGCAGTTTTTCCTATCAAATCAAAATTTAGAAGACTTACACAAATCGAGAAATTGTCCTTAGACCAAAGTTATGTTGGTGTTAAAAAGGGTTTGAGTAAATTCACAGTGAGCTCCTTACCTGGGTAAACTCTTCTGGTAGTGCATCGACGGCACCACACTTTGGTGGAGGTACTCGGAGGGAGACGCTTCTTTCTTGCTGTAGTTTCGCTTACTGACCCCCAGTGCTGTGGTCCTGAGGTGAGCCAGACCTCCGCTTCTCCTCAGGGAGGCGACGCACTGCACCGAAAGCAGACTGGCCATATTGAAAGTGAATACCCGGTGTTTGCAGTTGAAGTTAGTGGAAATAAGCTGTCACAGCTGTCACCACAGGCACACAGAGATGTTCAGAGGTGTGGAGCCTTTAAGGACCCTCTGGCAGGGGCAGAGCTTGCCATGGGTGTGGATCCTGAGTCTGCAGGGCTGATGATTTTCTTAGTAGCTCCGAATCCATTCCCAGTCACAGAATTTCCTTAAACACATATGCTGTTGGCAGTTGCATAGCTTCATAATTTCCCTTAAATACATCACTTGCAAAATATTGACAAGTGCTGCTCAACCAACGATTAATATTGATGATGTTCGTTTTGTTTCTGCCACATGTGACTCACTTTGCAGACGTGAGCTGCATTAATGTGAGTTATTTAAAGTCCATAAGGACGTGGGGATAGTTCAGTTTAACATATTGTTTAGGTAACTTCCTACATGTGGTTAAACTGTAGCATTAACCTTCTGCGAATATCTGCTATATCTTGTGATGGTAATTTGACCTGGTGAGACTTCTGAAATAAAGAGATTTGAGAATAATAGTCTTTTAAGTATACTTTATTCCTTGCAAGGAAGGTCAGACAATCATACCGCATGCGAAGAGCATTCTGCTGAGGGAATGACAAAGAAACAGTTGCAGGCGTATCCTTTTTATGCAGATGCAATTAAGAAATGTGTGTGTGAAGAGTTGAACTGTGTGTGTGTGTGTGTGTGTATATGTGAACTGTGTGTGTGTGTGTGTGTATGTGAACTATGCATAAGCAGAGATAATATATAGTGTGGTATAATGGTAAAATTTTCCATTACAATCTTTAAAGTTAATCAGGTAAAAACTTCGGTGTAAATCAATTTAGTTATGTATTGAAGCTTACGTAGTAAGTTTACTACATTAGATTCAGTTTTATGATTTCTCCTGGGCTGTGGATGTTGGATTTCTGGGTGCCAGGGTCTTTATTTCTACTTTAATATGATTTATTATTTAATTCAGATGTGCTAATGTCTGATTGTTACCTACTAATTCATTCATTCTTTTTCTATTTCTTTCTGCCACTTTTGTATGTTTTTTTTATCATCCATGAATCTACAAGAGGCTGAAGGACTGAAGCTTAAGTTGATGATGATGACGTGAAACAACTGGACCTCATCCAACGATCAGATGACTGGTGCCAACAGAAGGAAGACCTCATGTATGGAGCAGCATAGTTGGTGTCATTCTTCAGGATGTGGAGGAGAGAGACTGGATAACATCATTAATTCTTTAATGAGATGTGATGATGATGTCAATAAACCACCTTCAGTTTCCTCTGAGATGACAGGCCTGTGATTCATTTCAAATTCCCCAAATACATTCATCAATGTATGTATGATTGATGTATGATCAATTCTTGTATGATTACTATCCTGTACGTGTTGCTGCTGTTACTTTATACCAGATGTTCTCCTTAGAATCAAGAGTATTAAAATAGTCTGCCTAATCTATGTGGGTCTCCATTATTTCCTGTTTATTTTTGTTGATTGTATTTAATCTGCACCCACGTTATGACTTTGTTATCCAGACTTTATTTTGATTAATTGTGTATCGGTCATTTTGGTTGTTGTAGATTAGGTTCTTTTTTATTTTACCTGATTGTTTTGGGACTGTTTCTTTACTTTTGTTTCTTGATTGAATTTGAGTGGAGCCCTACTGATGCGTGTGTCTTCTATATTTTACAGGAATTGAGCCTAAGGTGGTGGAGGCTGGTGTCTTTGGGTGGCGGTGTCTCCTTCCTGTGTGCTGTGGCATACAGCCCTGGTCTGGTTTTTTCACAATTGCATGTGTGTGTGTGAGGACATGTGTGTTCACGTGTGATCAGGGTGACTCTCCCTGGACACCTCTCCTCCCTCGCTAGCCTGCCTCTCCACTGGTAAGCCTCTGCAATCATTCCCCCCTTCCTATATGTGTGAATGGTGTGTGACGGCTCTTTTAATAGTTTAAAGTGGGTCACTGTTAACAAAGTATTGTTTTTGGATGGAACCACATCTCCTGCTCCTTTAGTTCACTGAACCTGAATCCCTTAAGGATATTAGTGTTGGTCTACCTTGCCACATTAGCATAGAGAGACATACAAAAGTAGGAGATTTAAAAACTATGGCATAGAAGTTGTTTTTCCCAGAAGGGAAATCAAAGTAGATGGAGCTGTAAAGTTTTCACTCTGGCATGCCGGATATCTGTCACAGACTGACTGATGAAGACCATACTACTGAAGAATTATATGAAGAGACTTAGGTGAAACTTCTCAGACCATACCTTTGCACCAGGAAGATGAAACAGATGAAATAGTCATCTTTTCACCTGAACATAGACGTGATGAAGATGAACAACCTCCTCCAGACATTCAAGAAACCAGTGAAGTGATGGTACCTACTGTCCAGGGGCCTCATTTATAACCGCTGCGTACGTACAAAACAGGGCCTAAAACGTGCGTACATCACTACTCACGCAGACGTTGGGGTTTTTAAAAACAAACTTGACCGGAGAATGTGCGCACTTCCACGCTAACTCTTACCCATGCGTACGAACATTTTGGAGACGGGAAAATGATGATGCAGATGTGAGGCTGTGAACTGAAGCAGATTATTGATCCACTTCATCATTAACATTAAAACCGACCGCGTTATTTGTGCTCGTGTGACAGAACTGTTCCATAAGAATCTTCAATTGACAAAAAGATATAAAACAACTTACAGCAAATTATGTTCAGTTTTCTTTATTAATCACATCACTGCTGTCTCATTAAATCGCTCTTCACCTCCGCCTCACTGATAAACACATCGATGTCTGTGCAAGAAAGTTGCTTACTCTTCTCATCGTTTGATGCCACAATTCACCTTGAAAACCCATTGGTCAGCAGGATAATTTAATATTCATGAGGTCCTTTCCATTCAATCAATCAATCCATAACATTTTATTTGCATAGCCCATATTCACAAATCACAATTTGTCTCATAGGGCTTTAACAAGGTGTGACATCCTCTGCCCTTAACCCTTAACCAGAGTAAGGAAAAACTACAAAAAAAAACCATTTCTGACCATTTCTGGTTGAATGTGGCTGTGTAGAGGACGGGATACGAGGCAGATCCACGTACGAACGTTTCCAGGTGAACTGTGATCCTACATATCGAAACCAGAGAGGGAAATCCTTGAGAAAGCACTACACAACCTTGGATCTGTTGATCAGGACACCCTTATTGATGCTTTAGTCACAAAGCCCTCGTACAAACTCCCATGTTTGTTATTGAGAGTTGGAGATCTATTTTGAAGAGTCTTGCAGCAGTTATGATGCCACAGAGATTGAACAGAGAACAGCAATTTCCAACAGCAAAGCGAGTGAAAGACATCTTGAAGTTTCCACTGTCCATGAATGCAGCACAGAGCTGTCTGACCAGATACCTGAAGAGATATGTTAACTATCTAACTAACTGTTAGCTATCATTCTGAGATGTTGACATTCATACTTTTAATTTTATTTTAATTTTATAAAATGACACATTAGAGCACACAGAGTGTGTTACGGGCTGTAACAGAATTGATGGTGCAGTAAAACACTACTCAAACAAGCCTACATTACCTAAGCAAATTTACATAGTTAAACTCCCCCACATGTCTGACTATATTAACGCCTAATCATAATACCTGAATTATTCCCACTGTGCACAACTGAAGTATGGCCTTTTCCAGTACACCTCCATCAAACTCTTCTTTGTCACGCAGTTCTCCAAGAAGCTGGATCCAATATTCCAAACCCTCTATGCAGAGGTATTCAGCCAAATTATTTTCCGGTATAAGCCATTGTCAGGGACCGAGCAGGAAGATCAGAGAGCCAAAGATAGTTTCTTTGAAAAAAAAAAAAAAAGGGTATTTTAATTTTGTTTTCATTAAAGGGGACATAGCATGCCCATTTTACCACAAGTTGATATGGTTCCTTGGGGTCTTAAAGAAATGTCTGTAACATCGAAATAAGGAAACAATGTTCCTCCCCATGATTACAAGAGACAAGGTGCAGTCCAATTAATGCTCAAAGCCATTTAAAGTTGTCTGCTGCAGCTGGGCCTCCTTTGGATGAATGGCCCGACGACTCCAGCAGCAACCCCCAGGAACTGGTAACTCAAAGAAAACTTGATTAATTATCACAGAAAAAAAATATATAAATAAATAAAAGTATGTTGTATGAAACCAAAATCTATGTGTCCAGTTATTTATCTGTGATGTGGGTGCGTGTGCAAAGAGAAACCATCTAAGCAAATTAGGAATTAAGAAAGGTTACCACCATGTTACGGAGTTTCAGTATGTGGTTGCTGAAGCGGTCATCACAGCCATCAATACACACTTTTTAACAGGTTTTAACTGGTCATATGAATCGATGTGCCAGATGTGTGAAGCCCCCATTGCTGCTTGTATGTTGACCCTTCAGGATCTAACTCAGCTAAGATGACTAACCTCTTCCTTTTTTGCCTTAAGGCCATTTTCTCGTGACTTCGTAAGCATCCATCTATACCCATCCATCTTCCCCGGCGCCTGTAATTGTTGTTGGACAAAGTCAGTGACATGGCCTAAATCTGCAGTCCTTCCGTCGGCTGAGCCTGTTGCCCCTTATTATGGGCAGCAGATGGTTCTGACTGATGACAATCCTGTCTCTGTGCAAGAGCAACAAGAATTTCATAGTATGACATTCCCAGGTGAAAACAAAACTTGTTTGGTGAGTTTTCTCTATGCAATGGTTACAATCTGGTGTCTGTGTGCATCTGAGTGATTAAACCACAAACATCTTAAGATAAATATCTTGTGCGCACAAGATAATAGGAGTTCAGTCAACACTGAGATCACATCGCTCTGACAGAGAGAGAAATTGTGAGAGAGACACAGGAGGGGAGGGGGGGAGCAGTGAGCAGTGGACCAAACCACTGTGGGGCAAGGAGAGAGGGGGGTGCAATCTCTCAAAGCTTAAGAAGGCTTCATTTTGCATCTACAATTAGCGAACATGGGCTAAGTTCATATTGTATTACTATTTAAAATGATCATTGCTTATGATTGCAATGATATTGAGGGGGACAACTCTCTGGATGGGGGAGACCGGACCCCCCTGCCCCCCGGGAAATCTGCCCCTGGGCATTTGACATTTACATTTATTTCATAGAGAATGGACTTGATATATGTTGGGCACTGATATCTGAGTGTGTGAAATGTCCAAACAAAAATCAGGATCTATAGCAGATTTAAATGTGGTTGCATGAGGAGGTAAACTTTTTTCAACCACTGTTCAGTAACAAATGTGCAAATACCACCAATATGTAGCTGAGATCATGTAATGTGGCCAATAAGGCTGGGTTGAATTAAGGGGAGTGTTGGGCCTTGGTAGTGGTATGTGCTCTACTGAGTGCCATTGTTGTTCATTTTGAAATGAAACATTTTTTTTAACTTTGGTTTCAGACCATTAGGAATTTGTTAGAAGGAAGTTGAGGGATTAGAGGATGCTAAACTGAAATTAGGGAGTGTCGTGTGGAAGTGTATGATTTCCATCCCCTCATGAACGTACCTGTTTAAAGTGATATGACATCCAGGGAATTATTCTACATTCGCTTGTTGGATTGTTTACAGGTTTGACTTAAGGAAAAACGTGCTGCAACTAAGAATAAATTATCTGAGCAGCTCAAACAGGAGCTTTGATGCTCAGACTCATAAAAAATGCATTAGCCTACGCAGGATAAGAAGAAATTCTAATTTGAAGTGGAGCCATTGCTCAAGGTGCAGTAAGATCAAAGTTAAGCATCAAAACAAGAGCAAGCACAAAATCATTTGAAGTTGTATGTTTATTAAGTTTGGGAAAAAAAACATGTACAAAGTCAGAGGCACTTGAGCTGCTAAATATCTCGCACAAAGTACAAAGCTATTAAACAAAACAGACATCACATGAATATTCTGAGAATTCATGGCACAACGTGAGTTTACGGCTACAACAGGTTTCTGCTTTGCCGCAATCAAAACATCTCCAGGACATGGGCATCAGACTGTCTAATACTGTGACCATTCTCCTACCAGAATTGACAAGTGCATGTGACAAGATTCCTCAAATTTTTTGACAACACAAATCAACAAGTCTGCCTTCTCTTCATTTAGGCAACTTCTGAAAAGCAAAATATCAAAGTAAATACAAATATTTCTTTGGGTGTGATTTATGCCATTGCTCACACTTCATTTACACACAGCATGCAGTTTACAAGTTAAAGCAAATTATTCACTAAAGCTAGGAACTTTTGCATGTCCACATAAGTTAAGTAACATATTGCCTGTTTCTTCACAACAACACACATTTAAAAAAAAGTCTCACATTCAGGCTCCATTCAGGCTATGGAGGCAGTCTGTTGACATTACAGCTGGTGTGTCATGTCCACTAAATGCATGACTGACATCTCACACATGCACAGCTCTATTTGTTGCACCATTGTCCGTATAAGTTAGCCTGTGTGTATGTGTATTTCAATGTATCTGACCATGTCTTTAAGTAAATATAGCAACATTTATTTTCTTGTCAATGTCACCTCTAAGAAATCTGTTCAAT
Organism: Hippoglossus stenolepis; assembly: GCF_022539355.2. Lineage (NCBI taxonomy): Eukaryota > Metazoa > Chordata > Actinopteri > Pleuronectiformes > Pleuronectidae > Hippoglossus > Hippoglossus stenolepis. The sequence goes on along the minus strand of NC_061496.1, from coordinate 25,128,111 downwards.
GGTCGGTTAGTGACCAAAGTCTTATACAAAGTAAAATCTTTTATCCTGAAGGGAACTTGTGTGTGTGTGTGTGTGTGTGTGTGTGTGTGTGTGGCGTGTGTGTGCGTGTGTGTGTGAGAGCGTGTGTTTGTGCATGTGAACCAAGTTTCATGGTAATTCATCCACTACTTTTCGAGACAAGACCAAACATGTGCACCTAATGGTGGCCCAAGGCAAATAGTCAGAGAAGCCACAAATTCAGTAGGATTGAATCCTCAGGAGACTGAATGACTGAATAAGGTTTCTTCTGACATTTGTTGAGATGTGTGGGCCAGAGTGGTGGGCTGACAGACTCTAGGTCTATGTAGAACAGGCTGCATGAAGATCCTGTACTTTCACATCTTTCATCAAAGTCCTGCATGCTCCTCCTTTTTGAATTTGTATTATTCAGCTCAATAATAAATGAAGCCTATTACAGTCTTTATCTTCTCCATCACAGTGTAAAAGCTAACCTGGTGGCCGAGTTAGTGGCCACCAGGTTATATGTGGGTAAAACGGTGACTTCAGAAACATAGATGCAGATGTTTTTATTGTTTATCAAAAACATCTGCATCAGTGGTTATTCATTGTTCAACATGCTGAGGTTATTCCTCAATGGATCTCATTTGAAAAACTCATTTTAAGCGGATAAATCCTGCATATTTTTCTTTCCGGTTTAAAGAAAAAAAAAATTCAGGAACAACAAATGATAACAACAATATACTTTAGAGAATGTCAATCTTAAAAGATTATATCAAATGGTTGACCATTTACTGCAGATTTACCAAAATGAAAATCACAGCCCATCACACCTGCTTTCATGATGGGGACTAGATCCAACTGGCAACAAAATAATGGGAGATTTCAATGGAAAATGTGGGTTGCTTAAGCTGCAAAAGACGAAATATAAAGCAATCAAGGTCTCATCTCGTTTCTCTGCTACAGTTTGCTTTCTCAAGGTTTACATTTGATTTTGTCAAATGTCAAATTTTTTTTTTTTAATATGTGACATTCTAAATTCAAACCAATTTTAGCTTTCAGTAGAATGAGCATAGTAGAAAGAATCAAAGTAAAAGTAGCTGCTCCTCAAGTCAAACCGTCTACGAGTCTATGCAGGACCCTCGACGTTGATGGATGTCACAGTAGCCATGAAACAACGCTGGAAAAGGCGGTCGGGGTCTGGCGGCTGGTTGTCACAGTCCAGCTTGCCCCTCAGGAAGTGTTTCCTGAGGCCTTGAGGTCCAGAAGTTGCACTGCTATGACTCGGTCCTGGTCCTTGTGGACTCGATGAAGAACCTGAAAAAAAGAAAAATCACTCAGGATGTTGTATGTACAGAGTCTGACAAACCAGTATGTAGTTTTTATAGCATTGTGTCCAGATCATAGACTGCATGTAAAGATGGACAAGGTGACTGCTGCCCAAAGGTGAAGCCAAATCATCTGGTTTGCTCCCTGTTGGCTGGTGACAGTTTTCAGACATGAACTCTGGAGAATGTCCTTTCTCCAGAGTTTGCCTTTCACAAATGAACAATGCAGAAGGAGATGCTCAGCTCAGATGCATTCACAACAACACAGGAGTCTTTGGAGCGTTCAGGTGAGGTGGTGCAGCAAGCAGAGAACATACAGGACATACTCTGTAAATTCCATTGCTGAGATCACATCAACATTGTTGTCTGCCCTTATCACCTTGACAACTCAAGTCTGTTTCCTCTATGGGCTCAGTGCATTTCTGAAAGAAAATGTCACAAATCTCCTCCTCCTCCAGATGGGACATGGAACATAGTGCAACCTTTTTCTGTAAGTTTGAATTTGAATGTAGCATTCACTATACTATACTCATTTGTAAAAATGTCTGTGCAATATAAACCGTTATATGTATATCCATTTACTGTACATATTTTGACACATAATATATTTCTGTACACTATATACCGGTTTAATCACATTTATACTGTATATTTTTTCTATATATTGCTGTATATTTCTATTTCTTTATATTCCTTCACCCAAGTACTGCATGCTACTTATGTTGTCTTCTGCTGCTGTAACATTGCAAATTTCCCCATTGCGGGACTAATAAAGGACTTCTTAATTTGTTGGTAATTTGATGCTATAAAACTGGGCGAAATGTCATGATTGACAGCAGAGACTGACTCATGATTGGTCGAGCCAATGTATAGGTGGGATCTTGATACCCGGGCTCCACACCTTGATTGCTACTGCGCAGACTCTGGCTCCAAATGAGACCTAAAGCACAAGCACCCATATATCTCATTAATATATATCGGCTTCATTTTTTTACAGTGGGAGGAAGTGGAAATACGTTGTCCGTCTTTATTTACAGTCTATGGTTAAGGCATAGCCAGCTCTGTAAAAAGCTCTTGTGCTCTGCAACAAACAGCAGATGGGCACAGTTTGGCCATTTAAGAAGCAGATTTATCTCTCATATTCCCCCCAGAATGTTTTAACAAGCTAAAAAGACTCCATTTCATCTTGCACTGCCAAATGCATATAAGAAGTTGTCCTTGTCCATTTCTTACAAACGTAACAGACCTACTGACAAAATACTTGCATTTACTTACTTGAAATCACAATCAAAATTCGATTAATTGCACAGCCCTACCGTATATTGTAGAACTGTTAGAGGAGGACTCACTAATGACAAGTATTATTCTGAAGTAGCTCCAGAGCAGTAACACAGGACAAGAGAACAATCCATTCCAAACAGGCAGGTTTCAAAATGGCACTGCAGTAGTCCACGGAGGAAATGTTTTTTGAAAATGGAAAATACTCCTGAATGTTGGACACTTTGTTGAGATTGCATTTATTTCATAGAGAATGGACTTGATGAAACAAAACCAGGGATATATTTTGGGCACTGATATCTATGAGTGCATGTAATGTGAAAACCAAAATCAGGATCTATAGCAAAAATAAAAGTGGTTGCATGAGGAGGTAAGCTTTTTTCAACCACTGTTCAGTACACATGTGCAATTACCACCAACTGAATTCACGTAATGTGGCCGATAAGGCTGGGTTGAATTAAGGGCAGTGTTGGACCTTGTTAGTGGTATGTGCTCTACTAAGTGCCATTGTTGTTAATTTTGAACTTTATAGCAGAAATTGAAAGATGCATTTGTCGGCCACATTTGAAGGAGCCTTTGAAATGGGTCAGCCTATAGTCGTGCTGCTTGCACTCAATCAGTCTTCAAATGCAGCCTCTGAAGGATGAGGCTTCTGAATTGGGACACAGCTTTTAACTTATTTAGCTACAATTTCACATTAAATGTATTTAGTTTAAACAGCTGAGGCAAAGTTCAGCACAGGACAGACTGGTGAGTGAATCTTCATCATTAGATGAAGTTCTCACGATCAGAGTGAGACGCTCCGGACTTTCTCTGGTCAGCCTCGTAAAAACTCAGCAGAATGTATGAATGAGTCACTGTCTCAGGATGAAAACACTGTGCTGTACACGTAGAAGACACTGCTGAAGTGTCAAGAGAGCTTTTTGTGATAAGAGCTGATGCCGGTGTTGATGTGCTCTTAACAAAAACACATGATCTCCACAGCAGAATTATTACGTTACATCCCTTTAAATACTGTGTATGGTTACATCCTGCCTCTCCCTGCTGCACCACCCCTCACCGAAACGCTCTGGAATTGTCTATATTGTCGTGAACATGTCTTAGTGGAGAATCTCCTGCTGCGCTGTGTTAAAGGCAAACTCCAGAGTTAGTTATAATAATAATGATAATAATAATAATAATAATACATTTTATTAATAGAGCGCTTTTCAAAGTACTCAAAGATGCTTTACAAATGTTAAAATTAGCATAAAAAGCTACACACTAAAAACATAGAAAATACAACATACATCACACATTAAAAGCAGTTCTGAAAAGGTGAGTTCTGATCTGTGATTAGTATACAATACAGTGTCCTGTATATCAGTGGGCTGCTCCCAAATAAGTTCAGTATATTCAGAGCATCGCATCTATATTGGGCAGAGTGCACTCTGCACAGACAGAGATGCAGTCATTACCTGGTGCTCGTAGAGGCAGCCCATTATCCAGCCCTCTGGGTTTGGTGGTGATGAACAGATAGCAGAGTACACACAGGGTGATGATGAAGGCAAGAAGAACCAACGCTGCTACAGAGAGACCCACCAGAGCTCCGAGACTGTGAGGCACAGAACAAAGAGGTGTCATATCATATATTCTCTCAAAATACTGTTCGATACAAAGCAAATACTCATCACAGTGGAAACAAAGGCGGTAATCATCAATCAATCAGTCAATCAAATTTTATTTGTGTAGCCCATATTCAAAAATCACAATTTGTCTTATAGGGCTTTAACAGGGTGTGACATCCTCTGCCCTTAACCCTCAACAAGAGTAAGGACAAACTACTAAAAACCCTTTTAACAGGGAAAAAAGAACGTAGAAACCTCAGAGAGAGCCACATGTGAGGGATCCCTCTCCCAGGACGGACAGAAGTGCAATAGATGTGCAGAAGATAAGGGTGTTTGCAGCAGTGATTAGAATAAACACGTTGTAGCATAATGGAAGGTCAATGAATGATGGATTATTGTCAGTAATGGTCGAGTATCTGAGTAGACATATTGCATATACAATATATATATATGTAATGCACCTTGTTGTTGATTGACACCTGCCAAAAAACCGAACAAAGAAGAAGAAGAAGAAAATACAGCTCATGATGATTACACTGCATGTGTTGCCTTCTTTTTATTTATTTATTTTTTAAAAGGGAAATTTCATTTAATTTCCTTACAGTGGACACAGGAAAGCATAAGGTCAACCTTAACATCCAGTTTTTTTTTTATCTAGCATCCTGGTGCATTAATTGTTTCATTATTATTACATGGACAATTTGAGTCCAAATAGAGCAAAAGAGTGTACCAGATATTTTAGAAAATAATTTGATTGTGATTTTAGTCAAGAGGCGGAACCTTCCTCGCTGTGAGGGGACATTGCCATGAATTAACCAGTTATAAGTAATGAAAATACAAAATTAAACAGTTGTTACAAAAATACAAAAATGCTTAAACAGAAACTTTATTTAGGTTTATGATTTCCCCCCTCTGCTCTTCCCTCTCTTACATGTGTGCTGCTGACTGGGTGAAACTACTGGTTCCAGCTCCTCCATGCACCTTACAGTATCTTCCTCTAAACAATCATCCACTCGCTCACTGTATGTTAGTCAGGTTTGATCAATACTTCCCTTTCAGAACACCAAATTATCTTGAGCTATTTAAGCTCCACCAACTATTGCTAGATGGGTGTTTGGGAAGTGTTTATGTTTTGCCTGCCTGCTGGTGCCTTCATCCTGTAGCATTTGCGTCAGCATCACCTGCTGCTCACCTTGTTCTGTCACATTCAGCCATTTCCCTCAGCCACAGTGTCCTCTCGATTCCTCCAATTTGCTGCATTCCATTCCTGCTGTGGAAACACTCTGCCCTTCGATGGACACTGAATTACCCTTTACACCAAGTTTGGTACATTTTTAGACAGTAAAAATCTTTCTTGAGATTGAGTCTTTCATTCTGTGAATCTTAAAGTGTCTACAGATATCCAGTCCAGTGTGTAGGGTTGAGGAGGATTTAACAGCAGAAATTGAATCTAATATTTATCTTGTAAATGTTTAGGGGACGTTAAACATTGAAAGTGTATAATTCAATATAGGCCTTGTGTTCAGATTTGGATGCTTGTGTGTAGCATATATATTTTAAGAGAAGAGGTAATATGCCATAAAATACTACAGCAAAATCCTCAATTCAGATGAGGATGATGTTTGTGTAAGTGAGTTAAGTTTTTCATATTGTTGATGTTCACAGTGCAAGTAGCACATCAGAATCATAATTCCTGTCAGCCTGAATTATCTCTGTGTTCAGAGAAAATGTAAAATGTCATCTTCTTGCTGCTGACTCGGGAGGCGGCTGTGGCTCAGGAGGTAGAGCAGGTCGTCCCCTTACCTAAAGGGTCGGCAGTGCGATCCCAGTCTCCCCCATTCCGCAAGCCTAAGTGTTGTGGGCAAGATCCTGAACTTCAAAATGCGCCTGAGCAAAACCAAACAACTATACAAACGTCCAGAATCTTGTTTGACGGAATGATACCTACACCTCCTGCCACAGCTGCATTAAAGCAGCCACTCCCCACCACACACACACACACACACACAATAGTTTTACATGCACATTTGCTATGATTTGTTTGATTACTGTCAGTACAGATAGAAAACAGACAGTGCACTTCCAAAGCAGGGAAGCTGAATCGATAGGAAAAATGAAGCTGGTTTAATGGGTGCTTCAAATCTGGACCTGAAGAGAGCATGAGTGATGTGCTCTGCATTTATGCTTCATCATATGAAGGTGGACTGTTGAGAGTAGTAAAGCAGTAAAAGCACTCAAAATCCAAGTCCAGTCAAATACTGGAGTGTTTCAGTGTTTTATTAAACACACAATGACTCATAATGATGCACAATGACCAGACACGTCATGTTTTGAGAAGGCTCATTACACTCAATGGATGGATGGATGGATGGATGGATAGATAGATAGATTCAGCTATACATTTAGAATAACAGCTCTGTTTATTCCCTTAAATAAATGAGAAAGAACACTCAGAACATATACTCAAAAGGTTTGAATGTCTGTGCTGTCAGCAGAATTCCCAGGGACAGATAAAGTCCAAAATAACTAAATATGCTCGACCAAATAAAGGCAGCATGTAATTTGGATTAGAGCATTTTGAGAAGGAGAATTCTTCTATAACAAATGGAGAAAGGTGCTCTTAGGTTGCAAAAATGATCTTATAATGTGTAACAGTGTGTCAATGTCACTGTAACTCACTGTTTCTGCAACCAGTTGAATGCATTTCAACATCAGCATCAGCAATGCCTGGTCTCATATCCCAGCACATAAAAATGATCCCATGAGTTCCATGCAGTGGTGTATAACGATTATTTATAGAGAGAATATGGGTTCTGCCTGATACAGAATAATTAAGTCAAGTGATCAGAATCAGTATGGAGAGACATGACCACTCCATCCTTATTTCCTCATTTGTGACTGAGAAGCAGTGTTTTCCTAAATGATGGGACCACTTATTGTGTCAACAAATTACTTCTTCATTATTTGTTAGTTTTATTCTTAATTTTTTTACCAATTGAATATTAAACATGCTGAGGTTCAAATGATACCTCCCATTTACATTCCACTGTGAACTGCCCTCATACTAATTCGTGATGAGCGTGAATGTGAAGGTCACTGATGTTTCTCAGAAATCTTCTTAATTGGTTTCTCAGCAACCAATTAACCAGAGTGGAGCCAAACAGGCACAAGCTGCAAAAACACCATCAACAGGAAACCACTTATACAAAGAGAAGCGTCCGGTTTCATAGAAAGGACATTTTGAAACATTTAGTTTTATTATTCTGCACAATGTAAATGTCACGTTGAGTTCAGCTGCTGTCACCGCTCCTTACCTCAACCACCACATGTATCCATACTCGTATGGGAAGAAGCTGTTGGGGTCGTCACAACAGTACTTCAGGTCACTGAAGCCGCAGCAGTAAAGAGCCGTGGAGTCATTGTCCGCTCTCGGACACGTGAATCCCTCCACGAACACGTTCTCCTTGCTGTAGTAACTTTCACAGTCCGAGCCCATGTCTGACGCACGGAGCGCAGGACGCGCTGTGGCGCGCACATCAGCGTCCGCTCCCATGACTGTACACACACATACTGCAAGTTCACTTCACCATCATCTGAGCCGGGAGCTGCTGCACTGACACCTCGCTCTCTCTCTCTACCTCTCTCTCACTTCATCTCTCTGCCTCTTTCTTTCTCTCTCCCCTTCCTTTGTTTTCCCTCTTCCTCTCTGCACCTTTCTCTTGCTCGACCTCTCTCTCTCCACTCACACCCCTCTGTCTCCCTCTATACCTATCCCTCTCCCTCTCTCTACCAGTCTCTCTCTCTCTCACTCTCTCTCTCCACCCCCACTCTCTCTCTCTCTCTCTCTCTCTCTCTCTCTCTCTCTCTCTCTCTCTCTCTCTCTCTACCCCCTCTCTTTGTGTCAGAGTCAAACCCGACTGTATAGGATGACTGTCTTTTTTGTTCATTGGGGGAGACTATTTTTCACTTAGTGCTTTATTGACATCTTTTTGAGAATATGACACTGAACTAAGGTTCAAACGTTGACTGAGGTGTGATTGAGTCTAGTTAGAGCACAATTATTATTCAGTCATAATCTAAATATAATGTAAAAAGGGAGGATTTGGATGCCTTTAAAAGTGTGTATTGTGAAGGTGTGCTTTTTTCTTTGAAGGAACTTGAAATCACTTCAGCAGATGTGTTGTCTTAATTTATTCATTTATTTTCATGTATTCTATTTTTTGAGGTTTCATGTTTGTAGTCTTTGACTGATTTGTGAATTATTGTATCAAATGTGTCCTTGCCACATATGAAGGACCACCTGCTCAGGTGGCGTCCTCTGATCCCTGCAGTTTATGTATCAGTATATGATCTAATAAAATGTTCTCATATGCAATCGTTGCTTGTTTTCATCTACTCATTCTTCCACAGAAGAGATTTTTTTCGTGGATGTGGCTGCGGCAATCTGATCTTCCTCACTGCTCGCTGACAGTGTGTGTTAAATATTCATGTTTCATTCTGAAAAACACTCATGTGAGACTATTAGAGGCTTCACCCTCACACATCAACAGGCATCACTTCACAATAATGACACGGCGATAGTTCACATATATTGTGTGTGTCCTCAGGGACGCAGAGTTGATCAGTGGTTAATGAAACCTCAGCAGGGGGTCAGCTCGCACAGTGGTGCGATATAGTAATGGTTGAATAATGATGCATTGATTGAATAAGCATCCATTTATCACAAATTTGATCAGGGCCACTTATTGCCGAAGGCAGTGCTTAATCTGAGTGCTTAGCTGGCTTGTTCATTAGGGCAAAGCTTTTGTGCAAAGAATAAAATCAACACATAAGCCAACAGTGATTAATTATGAGTGTGCCATGTGTACAGACATACCTGTTAACAGAGCCATCAAAGAACCCATAGTGGAGACATTCTGCTCATTTATGGACCCAGGGATTCTCCTCCTGTGGTAAAACCAACTCATTGATATGGAACAGACAAAGAAAAACTTTAAAATGAGCCTTTAACTTGCAGCAGCCTGGTGGATTAAAACTATCCAGCAGGCAAATGGGAACAAGGGAGAAACATCTTTTTAAGAATTTAAATTCTACCATAGTCAGGGCTCATAAAAGATCACTCTGCTAAAGGGTGGAGGTTGTGAATCATCTTTTCCTCACACCATGGACAACGTCAGACATCATTATAATTGAGGTAGATGGTGCGGAAAGGCTTCTTGAAGGGATGCAAGTGTGTCCCACATGGGGCAGAAGCACATGAGAGTAGATAAGGGTGTGCAATATTCTGACTATCGACCTTATTCAGAATAAGAATGATGTTAACATGAGTTGGAATATTCGATTCATATTCCTGTTTAAATGTAACAGAGCATAGTCTGATTATGACTCAATTCATTATGTCGACTACGTCATTACATCCATTGTTATTCCAGGTTTAAAACCCAAGACTCTTTTTATTTTTCATCTTGTTTACACCCAGGAGTTGGTAACTACCATATGTTGATGTCACAAAATGCTGGGAACTGCAATTCAGGTCAGAATACTTAATTGGATTTTTACATATTCTAAGTATGACCATATTCGGGTAATCAGAAAATGCTGTTTACATGATTGTGTGGTGTTCAGACTATTGGCTTCATGTGGGTAATATTGGAATGCTGGGGTCCATGTAAAGACAGTCAATTAAAAGAGAGTCATGGAAATAAGTGGCAATGATCAGGAGGCTGCTGTTGTTTAATATCTTGTAATTGAACTTTGAGATTTGGGGATTACTTAAGATCAAAAAAGAGCAAGATACTTTGAATATAATCAGGGCAAACTGGGAGCAATTCTCTGACAAATGTGATGACACCCATGGGGGGAGAACAATAGGCGAAGGGAATAGGTTACAGTTTATGTGCAGTGATATTGTGTAATGCATACAAATGCATCCCTATAAAGAAACCCCTAAAAAGAAGATACATGTCCAATGGTGGATCTCAACGGTGGTGGTCCCAATTTCAAAACTGGGGAAAGATGTAACACAAGCCTGCTCATTTAGACCTTTGCACTGAAATCGTTGCTGTGTGGAATAATGGAAAACCGATTGGTTTATAAAGTGGGTTTTGCAAACGGAGGCACACCATAGACTCTTTGCTCTCCCAGCATTCAGAGATAAAGAAAGGCCCGATAAATTAACTGAGAGTGACAGCAGTGTTTGTTAATATGGAGAAGACATTCTACGGGAAGGAAGACCTCGTTACGAAAATGTGTAAAGAATGAAATATTAGGGCAGCTATTTAATTAGATACTAGACTGTTTGAAGAGGAGGGTAATACAGGTTCGGGTCAGGGCATGTTTTTACCCTTGGACCAGGTAGTGACAGGCAATTTAAATAGCCTTGTACTATTCAACATCATTAAAAATAATATTGTTCAGGGCGTCGGGTCAGGGTTGGTCTTGTTTGCGGATGACCGAGCAAACTGGAGAAGAGGCAGAAATGACCTGTAGAAATGCAGGACACCTCAGAGGGACTTTGGTGAACAAAAGTGCAGCAATGCAGTACATATGTAAATTAACTCCAAGGAACACAATTTGGAATATGACTGAGCTTATTTGATTCAATCGATTCCTTACTCGCCAGCACAAAGAAGTCCACGACCACTTCTCTCAGTGTTTGCATGTCAAGCATTGGCAAAAAGCCAACATTCCATAGATGGACCATTGTCACTTGGATTGCTGAGACCAACTTCCACTATCTAGGCTGTTTTAAGATACATAGGATACATGACGGTGATTTCACACGTCTGGTTCTGTCGTGTTGAGAGTCATCAGAGTGAGCTGAAGAAGCAGCAATGCGTCCTCCAGTGAAAGAAGATGCTTCTCATGTCTCCATTCAGAGTGGAGAGGTTGATGACAATGTTCTACAAGCACCTGCAAGAACTCTACTGACAACAGAGGATGTTATGTGTCTTTTGCTTTATGGTCATATTGATTTACAGGTGCGACAGCCCTGCTATTGTGGCGTGACAGGTGTGTCCACGTCATCACACGTTAAGATATCTTTGGGAAAAAGAGGGAGCAAAATGAGATCAAAGAGAGCAAAAAAAACAGCAAACTTGTCTTTGTACATGAATTATACCATAATTATGTAGTCCCTACTGTTATTGTCAATTATCCTGATAATTAAGGGTGCCACCTTTTATTCTAATCTTAATTCTTAATCATTCTATGAATGTTTCTTTTCTTTTTCCTTACACTTGAACAAATACACAAACATGAACAATAGTTTGGTAGCAAAACATTTACTTCAGTCAATGTGTAATTTCTTATAAAACTTGCTTAAAAAGGACTCATGATTATTTCTCTGAGTAGAAATATATTTTAATAATATAAATCAACATTAAAACGTCAGCATACAATTGATTCGAAGGAATTTAATAAGGGAAAAAAGCATAACAACCAGTGGGTACTGTGTTTCTAAATCCACTGTGTGCCGCAAAACCTCAGAACCAGCTCGCCTCACAGGCCTATCCAATCGCTTCACTTCCCTCCTCTTCATGTTGCCTTCCCAATGGACCACAGCACAGAAGAGGACGATGTTGAAAGACCTCAGCCTCCTCATGATGTAGAGCTTGGCCAGGCCCTTCTTGTATCAGAAGCTGTTATTGAAGACAAAAACCACAAAGCGGGACGGCTGTGGCTGAGGGGTAGAGCGGTCGTCCTCCAACCTGAAGGTCAGCAGTTCGATCCCCAGTCTTCCCCATCTGCATTGCCGAAGTGTCCTTGGGCAAGATGCTGAACCCTGAATTGCCCCTCATAGAACAACAAAGTGCTGCTAATAGATGCACTGTATGAATGGGTGAATGTAAAACTGTACTGTAAAGAGCTTTGAGTGGTCATCAAGACTAGAAAAGCACTATGTAAATACAAAACCATTTAAGTGAATGTAACTTTTTGCACATTTGTGTCATCTGCACATCACAATTTGTCCTTATATTTATGTACAAACGTTTTTGTACTTTCTCAAGCAATCATTCTGTGCCACTGCACTTTACTTAATAACATTTATATACAAACCACTAGTACGTGTATGTACTCAACATTTTTATTCAATTTTATATTTTTTATCTCTTTCCTTCTTATTAATACAATTTCTATTCTCTTGTCTACCTCATTCTGACCTGCTGCTGTAACAACTGAATTTCCCCAGTGTGTGGATCAATGAAATGTATCTCATCTTATCTTATCTTAATTCCCCAGCCTTGATATAACATAATATCCCATATCACATGACTGTGCTGGGTGTAGAATGATGATCCCCAGCATTGAGATCTCACTGTTGAGTTTGTTGTATGTGCCTTTGTTGGACCAAACATTCTCTAGTCAGGAATGATCCTTAATAAAGGTTCAGTGTGTAGAATTCAGTGAGATCTAGTGGTAAAGTTGCAGTTCCAAACATGAAAGTACCTGTGGTAGCCTTCAGTTGTCACAGAAATCAAAAGGTGTTTAGTTTGTCTAGTCTGGGCTACTGTAAAAAAACATAGCGACCTCCGTTGAGAGGACTGGCTCCCGATGTAAATATAAAGTATTTAAATATAAATAGCTCATTCTCGGGTAAAGAAAACAACAATTTGTACAATTTAGATGAAACACACTAGTGAAAACATCACTAGGATTATTTTATATGTATTGTCTGCCAATAGATCCCTTTGAGGCATGCACTGGACTCCGCAGATCCTTTGTATTTTCTCTGGAGGGTTAGGGTTACAGACTGGCCTCCTATAAAGTCTGTAGAAATCCAGGAGAAGTCAATGTGAGAACACAGCAGGGTATCCCCTCACTGAATTCATCGCAAGTTAGTGGAGAGATTGATGACACTTCTAAAACGTGGCAAACAGAAAAAAAACAAATATAAAACAAATATCTCCTGGTGGAAAAGCGGTGTCTTACATGTAGAAGACACGGACGATGGTGTCGGGGAGCTGAAAGCAAAATCACGTGATCTTCGCAGCAGAGTTACTAGTTTCACTTCCTGTCTCTGTCTTCTGCTCCCGGCCAGCATCATAGGAGACATATTATGTTCAGGTTCCTAATTAAATTTGGTGAATAACTTGAAAATGTTCAAATGCTCTAATATACAGACAACACATACTTTTCTACATAGTGTCCATTGCTGCAGCTCCTCTTTTCAGCCTCTGTGCAAAACACTTAAGTTTTAGCTCCTGCTCCTCTTACATTTTTGGGGAGGTGCACGTCAGGTTACGGCGTCGGGCTCTGCGTAGGGTACACGGCTAAGCATAGGCTACAGCGTAGCTTCGATGCAGAAGCATGAATTGGGCTTTAGGGGGCGCACATGGCAGACTAGCCATGAGGGATGCATTATGCAAAAGTGGGGCGATGAGTATTGGCGGGCCTGATCCAGTGTCACGGCCAAGGACACTTCTGCCTGCAGACTGCAATATGTCCCTTTGTTGAATGGATCAGTAGAAACATGGTTTATATTTAGGCACTGTGCTGGAAAAATTATATTTCTACTTCTACACACTTTCACACTTTTCAAGCATTCTGCATTTATATTTCCATGTTGACAGTTATAACTGTTAATATTCAGGTGGAACATATAACACTACAGAGCCTTTACAAAACTATGTATTAAACTACTACACTAGGTATCATGTACACTGGAACTAACTATACGCACTGTTCACGCCAGCCAGCTACAACATTAAAGTGCTGTTCACACATTTAAGCCTCAGTAATACAGTACAGCAGAATAATAGTTATAATGATGTACCAGTCTGAGAGGGAGCATTCTGCATCAGGACATTTGCAACTTAAAGTACAGTGTGTAGGTTCATAATTAATTGTACACTTGAGTTTTCATTTCAGTATTACATGAATCTTAAAAAGTACTGTACATTGCATCACATATTTTCCAACTAATTATTGAAAAATAATGCATCAGCGTATTAGGTAATAAGAATTATGCGTGGAACAAGGTTCATTCTGATATGATCCCATATTTGTATATGTCTGCAGACACCAAACGATTGGATCCCTGTGAGGGACGATGAGGTGTTGTGGCATTTTGACAGTAACGCCGATGAGCCTGATGGGGGCACCATACCTAAAGGGCAAAATGTCAACATCACTGAGCTGATTGACATGGGTGGTGAGTCAGTGTTAAAGAAATTGACCCAGGTAAAAACAACAGACTTTGACAATAACTCCATCACCCATCACACATATGAGTAACTTAATACAACTCACTGCCTGTGAACTGCACCATTCTTCCTTATTTATAGTGGGCAACATATTTCTCTGCTTGTAATGCAACAACCAAATTCCACAGGGATCATTGAGTGAATCACTGGACACATGTTGTTGCTGTTGTAACTGTAGTTCATACAAGAACACACTGTATCTACTGAGCGGCTATAGGGACACTGGGAATGTCTTGTGGTGTGGTCCTTTAAACAACAGGTGAAACATTAAAATGTTTCACCTGTTGTTTTATTTTCTCATATATCAGACATTTAAATTATTGTCATAGTTAAATGAAATACTCAACTGGGGCCTCATTTATAAAACAGTGCGTAGGATTCATACTAAAAGTGTAGTGCGCACTAAAGCCAAAAATGGCGTAAGCAAAAAAACAAAATCAGATTTACAAAACCTGGAAAACGTTCCTACTTGGATCTGCCTCATATCCCGCCCTGTACACGCCCACATTCAACCATAAATGGTCAATGCAAAGGACCTCATGGATATTAAATTATCCTGCTGACCGTCACCAATGGGTTTCCACGGTGAATCATGGCATCAAGCCATAAGAAGAGGAAGCGTTATTATTATTATTATTATTATTATATGCTTGGGTTTGTACCGGGATGGTTCGGTTCGATCTGTGTGATACTGGACTCAGTTCAGCACAAAGATCACAGATCACAGATCTATAGAATCTATATCAGCTGATCAGCTGAGTGTCACCACAGTATTTATATATTTAGAGCAATCGGACCGATTACTTCACACATCAGGGGATCCTAACCTCCGCTCTGGGATATTATTTGGAAATAGAAGTTTGAAAGTGAATAGTTTTTCTTTATTTTGTGAGTGATCTCCTGTGCGCTCTGTGCGCCTGATGGCACAGTCACATTCACTGCAGCGATTTCACAGACACTCGTCCTTGATGACACACGCACAGTGTTTGAAGATATTATCAAAAACTATTAATGACTCGGCTCTGTAACTCTGCTGTTTAATGGTATCAGAATGTAATTTGTTTTAAATTTTTTTCAATTGAAAGTTCTTAAGGAACAGTTATGTCACACGAGCACAAGTAACACTGTTGGTTTTAATGTTAATGATGAATTGGATCAATAATCTGCTTCCAATGCCATTTCATTGTGACATTATCATGATGTCATTTATACCATATGATGACAAATTATTTTTCTAAATAAGCTTTTGTCGCCAATGTTATTTGTTCCAAAGGTTATTATTAAATAATATAAATATATGGCATTTCAACTTACCTTTGTAATGACTATATGATTATACAGTTTAAGGTGGTGTCTATATAGTCCTACAGGATTAAGAAATAAATTGAACACACACGTGTCCTATCATGTTACTTTAGGACCAATCAACTAAACATACACTAAAAGTCATCAATATCTCTGAAGGTCTATGGGATGCTTTGCTCAGACATGAGCGGAGAGGTCATGAGCAGGCAGAGCTTCCTGTTTATGTTGTCATTTGTGACAGCGTGATCTTTCACTGTGGTCAGAATACGTGAATGGTTTATCAATAACCTGCGTTTTCTCAATGATTGCCTTCCAACATACTCTCCCTTCCTAAACCCATAGAATAATTTGTCTCAGCATGGCGGTGGAAAGTGGATGACCAAAACCCCTATACCCAGGAATATCTCATTAATCAATGGATCAGTGTGATGAAACAGGATCTATTGTCCCCAAAGGATTGTTTCCTCATTCCTTAGCTCGGGAGAGTCCTGTGGCCTGACCTGGCCCAGAGGCATGATGCTTTGGCAGAATGAATGATTGACACTTACTGTAAAATCATATAGTGCAGTTTTTTTTTTAAATATAAGTTTGCTATCACAATGTTTCTCTCAGTGTTGGCCGTACTCTGTTATGAGCTTGTAGTATCAAGGAAATGTGCTATAATACAGTCTACACAGACCCACCACCATGGCTGTGAATACATAATCTTGTTTCTCCAAAGAGAGGGCATGAGAGATGACAGGGACTTAATTTGTCACTTGGATTTAAGATTAAATAGATGTTATTAAATAAAATAGGCTTCTGAAGCTGCATGGCCTATTTCTCAACTTAGATTTGTTGACAATTCTCTAGAACAACCTCCAGGATTTTACCCAGATTGAAAATGAGAAACAAAGATCATTCTCAGCCAAATGAGTGTGTGTCCATTCAGCAATCAGTGGGTTTTATGTTGATGTCTTATGGACGGAGAGACCTGTCAGTCATCCACTCTGCAGCTTACTTGAGACAACATCTGTCCCAAGCAGATGTTTAATGAGTCTTAGCTGAGCACAATATGAATGTGGCTTTGTGAGGGAAAGCAAAACAACCTGTCCTGTTTCCATCTGAGCTGGTATCAAACAAAAACTACAACCTTCATGTGCATGAGTTCGAATTTCCTCTAGTGCTCTGACCCGTTCAGTCCTGGTTCGTTCAGGATATTACAAGTAAATCAAAATGGAGCCTGCCGTAACATTGGTTAGAAGCTAGCAGCTGGAGGATCATGCTCTGCAGACTGATTGCCTGCTGCTCAGAGGTAAAGGCCAGACTCCGTTTGCTAAACTACAAACTCGATACCACTCCCACCCTGATGACATCACTACATTACATAATCGCACACCACACAGGACAGCACTGTGGTTGCAGCCATATATCTCCTAAATAAATCTAAAGAACCACCTTACAGCTATTCTACCATGTTTTTTACATATGCAGTTGACCGGGGCGTAATCGGTGCATTTTGGCTGAATTGGAGGCGTGTGAGCAACTGCCTTTGGGTTTTTAATGAATGAATGCATGTCAGCTTCTGGGAAGTTGTCTAATACTGTGTAATCCCTGCCTGATGAAACCAGAGAGAGTGGGAATATTGGTAAAAGAGAGGGATTAGTGACCGTGGAGTCTGGCAAAACATGTGATCCCAGCACGAGTACATGCTTTACTCACACATATGCAGCTCCCCCCTGGCACACGCAGACAACACAGCGCTCGCCTCCATTCATGATTCCTCCACATGTAACGCAAAAGAACAAGATGATGCTATTGAGGGGTGACAGTTCCATGCTAGCTTTGCACATGCCTCATGATACCCTTTGCATCTTTGCTCATATTTGATTCGTAGATGAGAATTGAAATAGGAAATAGTACAGTGAATCAAAACTCTGTCATTTTGCTTTCATTTTTTCAATTTAATATGGTTTTGATCATGAATTCAATTACTTCAATGTCATTTTTCAAGTACAACCTGCACTGCTATAAAAAAAAAAACACTGCCACACACATGGTCTCATCCCGAGGACAGACTGTGAAGGACAAAGCGACCTGAATCTATCGAGCTTTGGGCAAACAGAAGATTAAAACTCTGACTGAAATAAATAAATAAATAAAATAAAATCTGTGCGGCAGACAAAACAGTTCGGGGCTGTGTGTGCAAACAAGGAGTATGTGTCTTAAAAACAAGTACCGCAGACCCAACCGCCAGCTCCAACCTGCATATCTGCAGGCTGCACCGAGGTTAGCCTGAGACATGATTTGGCACTTGATAAAGACTTTAAGTTGTCATCTGACATTTCTGAAAATATGCTCATTCGTTGTCTGCCAAGAGCGAGATTCAAAAATGTCAACCCCTCAGCCAATTAGAGGAGGAGTAAGTGATTCTGGAGAAAGCTTGTCGATCACTTCAATAGCTGAGCCCCCGCTGGTCTACCACTGTGGTGCACATTAATGCACCCTGTTTTACTTTGAAGGAATAGTGTTTTATGGTTCAGTCTGAGCCACTTTGTTTTGTTTCCTGTTCACAGAACCACAGCCCTGGCTCCAGCACACATATCCGCATAATGGAGAGATATTTAGAGCTGACACATAGCATAGCATAATAGCACAGTACAAAGAAAACAGAAGTCCAAGGAGCTACTCAGTATTGCTACCTGTTTTCAATGAGAAGTCACCAGATGTTTGTATTGAAATACTCTTAATTCAAAAATCTAAATAAACTGAACTCAACTGACTCTGATACAAAGAACAGGAGATGATGGGCTGTCATGGCAACAAGTTGACCAAAGAGGGAAGGATGAAGGGTGTTCGTGGACGGCCTATGTTCCTCAGGGAATACTACTTTAAGTAAGAAGAAAAAGAAGACTAGATTTGATGATTAACGGTAAAGTCAAATTATATTATATTATATTATATTATATTATATTATATTATATTATATTATATTATATTATATTATTTTATATTATATTATATTATATTATATTATATTATATTATATTATAAAAACAAGGACTGTGTGCCTTGGGTGAACAATGGGATCAGTGATAGCTGATTAATGTGTCTGCAGCTGAAAGTAGTGTTGTCATTCCAAAGAGCTACAGCTAAAGCATTCACTGAGCAATATAAACTTTCAGTTAAAGCCTGACCACAAATTTAAAGCCACTTTTCATTTAAAAGTATCTTAAGAGTCAATACATTTATTGAGAAAGTTGCTTAACTACAACCGCTGCAGTGATCGTGACTGAGTAGTGCTGGGATGTTCCCAATTAGCATGTTAGCTGTTAGTTAGCCAGGTCCGTTCGCCCTTCGAGAAGTTCCTACTACAACTACTTATTTTGGATACATCAACATATCGATCATTATTCCCAGCATCATCTTACTCTTGGCAAGAAAATGAATATGTCCATTTAAGTTTATAAACTGAGGGAAAAGGGAATTGGAATAGCAAATAAGGTATTTACATTCACTAATGTTAATAAGTGAATGAGGTTTGGAAAAGTCCAACCACCCCAAGGTTGTTACCAATCAAGGAGGCTTTGTTTTCAGCCCTGTTTCTTTTATTTGTTTGTTTGTCAGCAGCATAACAGACACAGTTTTCTCAGGAAACAATGCATGCACCTGATGTCTTATTTAGGGGACTGATATCTGCAATTTGGTGCAGATCCAAACAGAAACCCAGATTTAGCAGATTTAAATATGGTTTCATGGTGCGTTGTCTTTATTCAGATATATTCAATGTATGGTAACAAATTGGGCAACAAACCACTAACTACCAGAAATGTGGAGCTGAGATCATGGATTCTAAAGGAAATCAGCAGTTATGTATCTTCAATAGTGTTAGGACTATGCCCAAATGAACATGATGGATTTAGTGTGGCTTTTAAGGCGACTGTTGGGCCTTGGCAGAGTAAAAACCTAACAAATAAACAAAAGTGACTGACAGCTCAACAAATGAGAAAAACTGTTATGGGTTGCATGTGAGGAGCCGGGACTCCTGCATACTGACAGCCACTGCACATGTATATATATTTATGGAAGACCAGTCAAATGCATTGGGATAATCCCCTGGGTATTCTCATGAGGCATTTATACATACATTACTGAATGAAATCCATCTGAATTGTAAAGCCCTCACGCACACCACCTCCCTACCACGCAGCTGAGGAGGGTGATCCTTCTCATTGTCACCGGACACAGCTGCACTACTTTCTGGATCAACAGTCACACGATTGCTTCACATGAGGCATCACGATAACTTTCGACCTCTGCATGTCACCACGCTGAGCTTCCAACATGTGCGCCGCTGAAAGAACAGGAGACAAAGCTAACTAAATTCATTTCTTCCACTTAATAAAGATAAGATAAGATAATATAGTCCTTTATTTGTCCCACAATGGGGACATTTGCAGTATTACAGCAGCAAGAGTCAAAAAGACATCAGCAAGTAAAAAGTAAAACATGCAATACTTACATGTAAGGAATATAAATATTATATAGAAATATAGAAAAATTTGAATGTAATTAAACTAGTATTTAATTATATAGTATATACAGTGTAAAGACAGAAAGAAATATATGGAGTGTGAGGATATGTACAGTGAATGGATGGCACATGAACCGTTGATATTGCACAGACAGATAAGTATAGCAAAGTGAATATTGCACAGTTGAGAGTGAAAGTGTTAAAGTGCAGTCCATAATGGTGGTGCATGTATTTCTACTGGGAGCAGAGCTGGTTGTACAGTCTTACTGCTGCGGGAAGGAACGACCTGTGACACCTCTCCTTCAGACACTTAGGGTGAATCAGTCTGTCGCTGAAGGAGCTGCCCAGTGCTGTGATGGTGTCCTGCAGGGAGTGGGACTGGTTGTTCCATCAGAGAAGACAGCTTCACCATCATCCTCCTCTGTCCCTCCACCTCCACTGGGTCAAGGGGTTATCCCAGGAGCGAGCTGGCCCTTCTAATCAGTCTGTCCAGTGTCTTCCTGTCAGCAGTTGAAATGCGAACAATACAAGACTGCACAGATTAGCTATTGCCAATTTAACTCCAAGGAAGACGATAATTCAAATAAAATACAGCTGTGGAATACAAAGTGGAACAGACTCTAAACACACTTTGTGAGGACAGCTCAGTCTTTCTTTCACATCAAGATTGAACAATTTATTTCTTTTGTGATAATTTGTCAGGCACTACTGGGCGACCTTCAGTACCAGCTAGCTCAGAGTGCTTGTACAGAGAAGAGATTCTTCGGATGAATGTGCATGATAAAAACTTAACTATTCTGTCTAAAATGTGTTTGGACCTTTTGAAACTTTGCAAACACAAATTGTATCACATATTTCACCAGGATTTCAGTCGGAGCATGTTCAGACTAACAGACATGTGAAATTAGACAAGAATTTAAAACTACAATGGCATTCATAGAGTGTATACCTTTGCAAAGACCCAACAATTCCCAGTGAAATGTCAAACAATCTCAAAAATTTGAAATCAATAAAATCTATCTCTTACATAATAAATTGGCAATAAGAGGGCATATACCTTCCCCAGGGCCTTAAACAGCTGTGGATGGTGCTGAGAAAGCTCCACCAACTTCATTTTCAGTTTTACATTGATTACCAGAATTCTGAAAAGCTTTCCCAAGTCATTTTGCCTTTGTTTTTGTATCAGACTTTAGTTTCTGTATAATAACAAAATAGAAACTCAGTGTTAGGCCCAACACAGAGGTAGGCCCTGATCTGTGTCATTTCTTACACAGTAAACAAATATTTTAATGTCATCAAATACTGTCAGAATGAGTTTTGGATCTTTTGGGCTACATTTGAACAATAAAGTTTCCTCTGTGTCCTTAATCACCTCCAAGTTATTTTCATTAAGTAAATGTTAAGCAGCCAAATCACAGCTGTCATCCTCAGGATTAGAGTTAATGAACTGGTGCACGTTGTCTGTCTTCGGCCTCCAGTTATAACCCAGAGGACCAATCAGTGCTACTTCTCTAATCCTTCACACAGTCAATTACGTTAATTTGCCATCTCAGGTCTGACAGCCTCTGATTAAATGACTAGAATGAAAACAGCACAGATGTTTATCAAATGTATGGACTTCTCTGATGATGTAATATGTTAATAGTATAACTATATTGGAAATAACTGACAATCTGCTAATTGTTGATCATCTCGGATGATGTTTTTTTATATGAAAAATGATTCATAACTGCTGACATTTGCTACTTTGCTTTATAGTTTTTATATTTAACGTTTATTTTTTATTTTTTAATTAATGCTCTTGTTCAAGTGTTTCATTCTTAATATGCAGTGTTAGAGGTCAGTTTACGAGTTGACCATAGTTCTACGCCTACGACTCAGCCTGTGGTTATATTTGATTTTACTTGCTTAAAAGGGACAATGCATATTAACATGCATACTTATGTCCAACATCTAAATGTGCAGGATTTAGACATGCTGGCTGGTTTTCATTTGCAGTCCCTGGTAGGATGATGGTAAAAAAAAAAAAACATAAAACAGACACACATGTAGCATAAATAATCAATAAATCACCAACCTAACTGAATGACATATGAAAAAGACATACAGGACATTGAAGGCACAGAAGTAGAAAATGATTAATAAAACAACATGAAGATATATCCATATCAAGCAAAAGCAACAATATAAAAAAATACTTATACATATACAATAATCTGTCAAATTAGACAGAAAAATATAGCAAAATAGCAAAAATAGCCAAACCACCCCTCCAGATGTGTAATTGTACAGTAACCATTCATTAACAGAACTGGAGAAGGAATGTATAGTCCTCTGTGAGTCCGGAAGAGCTTTGTCATTGTGGTTAAAGTCAATCAATCAATCAAATTTTATTTGTATAGCCAATATTCACAGATCACAATTTGTCTCATAGGGCTTTAACAAGGTGTGACATCCTCTGCCCTTAACCCTCAACAAGAGTAAGGAAAAACTACTAAAAATCCCTCTCCCAGGACGGACAGAAGTGCAATAGATGTCACGTGTAAAGGAGAACATCAGAAAGATAAGGGTATTTGAAGCATTGATAAGAATAAACACTTTGTAGCATAACTGAAGGTCAATGAATTGATGGATTATTGTCAGTAATGGTCGAGTATCTGAGGAGAAATATTATATATCAAGCAGTCTTGTTGTAATCATAGTCCATGGTCAGCAGCCACCACGATCATGATCCATCGTCAAGATCGGATGCCACTATAGTCCACAGTCATTGTCTACTGCCGCCATCAGGATCCACCATCCGCTGCCACCTCGATCGTGGTCCACCACCATTATCAGATACCAACACGATACAGGATCCGCCATTATTCTTTAGTGAATCATAAACTACAGAAAAACTCAACTACAGGGTGTTTAGGAATTTTTGACCATCTTCACACATTACTATATATGCCACTATATATTATGTATATTGTATATTACATATTATATCTGTACAGGATAATAGTGCCAAAGGACCAACCAACAGTACATTGTATTGTTTACACTTAGGGACTTTCATATCTAACTCAGATGCCTCAGAAAGAGAAGCACCAACTTCAATTCTTTTGAGTATTACACCAGTGGCAAGATGCAAGGACACAATGTGATTTAGGAATGCATACCTTAGGCTTAACTGTCCAATAGGATGCGAACACCTACATAGAACAAAGAACATAATTCTAGCCCTTCATGGATGTGCTGTGGGAATAGGTGACACAAGTAGAGGAAGACATATGGGGATGCTGTGGGAGACATCTTCAGACTTGGGGGGGACAATTGCTCATGTCACTCTGTTAGCGTTTGAATATTGTTTCACCTTCTGGTCTCCTTGATGCATCAAGTCCACGTTAAAACCTTCTGCATAAGACATCAGCTGCTGCCTGAGTTCTCCTTTCACCAGCTTCCAGGAAACTTCCATAACACAGGGGTATTATTACAATTACTAAATCAAAGAGTGAAAACACAGGTTAGAGAACAAAAGGGCTGGTGATGCGGCAGGTTCGCACCCCCCTTTTGGTTTTCCAAGGAAAGACACAAAGTAAATAGAATACCTAATTACACGAATGCCACTCAAGTAAGAGTGCAGGGCAGGTAGCGTTACAAGAAGGTTTACTCTGTCTAAAGTCAGCTTCAGGCATTCAATCAGTGCAGGTGAACATCTCAAAAAGTGAGTCAGGCAAAAAAGATGAAACAGGAAAGAGTTATGAACCAGCAACACACACAAACTAACAAACCTGAAAACCCATGACCATTCAAGTGCACTGGGCATGTGTGTGCCAGTGTATCCAGGAAGCTGCCTGTCTCTTCTCTGCAGTAGGTTGCTGAAATGGTAAATGGTCTGTATTTAGAGAGCATTTTTCTAGTCTTGATGACCACTCAAAGCACTTCCCAGTATAGTCCAGACACAGCACAGGAGTTTTCACAGCATCTCCAAACTTCGTTTTTAGGTGCTCGAAAACTCTGTAGTAGTGTGGACAGCAGGTGTAAACAACATAGTAGTGACCTGTTTTACTACCAAAATGTAGTAGTAACCTATAAAACCTTGTCTACACTGCCTTGTCTGATGCTTTCTTGACATTTTCCTCTACAATTTAAAAAATATCCACATGACTTTCGCTTCACAAAATATCTTCGTCCAGATGAGAACACAAAAATGGCGACAAACAAGCATGCTCGGCCAGTAGGTGGGGATAAAGTCTACATCCATGATCAGTCAAATACCAGAAAAGAAGCATGCTCAGTGAGCTTAATCTCCTTTAGCGACAGTAACTTCTTTTCCTTTTTTATTTGCTTATATCTTGGCTTATAGTTATTTTACCTGTTTTTCTTTACTTTATCCAAGACCTTTGTGGTACACAACCCAAAGTGCTGATACACACAAAGCAACAGTGAGTATGTGTAAAGTAAGCTGTAATGCTCTGTTTTACATGTACGCAAAGATACAGAGAAACCAGACTTTTTGAAACTCTTTTGGAAGTTGTTCGTAAAATCGTAAAAATCCAATAAGGCTGAAATACCAGAGGGTACTGGGCTGTCGAAAGTAACACACATGGAGAAATGTGAAGGGGGTCTGTCTCCATGTCAACACCTGTAACTTTATGTGTAATCTTTAGGTTCAATCTCACTGTTGATCCGACCTTGGCACATGTACATGTTCTGTGATGGTTCTGTTATGTAGCTGCTATGATCACATTCTTCTATGTCCTGTGTTGGATTGTTTTTTAAAGCGTCCTTTTCTTTACTGTTGATGTAGCTCTCTCTGCTACCCTTTTGTCAAATTGTTCACTGATCTATAATCCAGCTTCAGACCTGTTTAATACAGTAGCGCTCTAACAGGATTGGTGATGTTAACCCCCAGAGGACATGGGTGCCAGCTGTTCCACCCCCCTGGTGGTGGGTCAGCGCTCGCAGGGACGATGATGGGTGGAGCAGGATGGGAGGGAAAGTCGGGAAAGTGAGAGGATCTTCCTAGCTTAGTGCAGATTGCCGCAGCGACGGGACGAGAGGGATGCTGAGCCTGAAGGTACTATAAAACTGGATCGGATATTTCACAGAACATCCCATCCCACCCTGGAGTTTTTCTTCTCTTTCCTCTTCTTTTGTCTCTTTTCATTCTCACACCTGGATTTTAAGACTTGGCCACATTTATGGGTTGCTGAGAGGATACGGGATAGGTGACTCACGATGGCCGTGGCTTTGGACGCAGTGTGGGTGAGGGTGAAGAATGTCTGCAAGCAGAATGGGCTCCTCATCATGTCGGTGCTGGCTGTGGTCATCGGGTGTCTTTTGGGATTCTTCCTGCGGACACGGCGCCTCACAGAGCAGGTCAGTCCGTTTCCTCCCACTGATGGCACAGTATGTTATTATAGACCTCTTATCTCCATCCTAATTGTAGTTAAGATTCTAATGGAGACCCCAAAGTTTCCAAACACAACAAATAGAAGTTTTTGAGAAACCAAACAGATTAATAAATATCCAAATTTCTTTAAATTAAACAAAATAACCAACATCACCAATTTTCAATTTTGCAACAATTGCAACAATACAACCTTTTCACTTTGTAGCAGTTAGTGAGCAGTGTCTGTTCTTACACACCCTCTGACCAACAAAAAAGAAATGCACAACACCCAACTTTGCTTGGATTGGTCTTTCATTGGGGGGGATTGTGTGTAATTGCTGGTGATGCTTTTTAATTATTGGCAGTGGCATAGAAAACATCAATGCACAAATCCAGGCTAAGAGCAAACCCACAAGCTTACAAAAATAATACATGTGGCAGCTGCAGCACATTGCTCTGAATACAGCCACCACGCAGCTTTGTGCAGGGGCCCCGTAAACCAAATGCAACCTTTTCTTTCCCATCACCCCTCTGACTAAAGCTCTGCCTTATTCTCAAATAGGCCTAAAAATAGCCTGTGATTCCTTTACTTTCACAATAGGGGATTACAATCCAATCAACCAAAAGCTTTCTCTAATTGTACATCAAATATGTGTGTCTGTCATTGTGATGCATTGTCAAGGTACACAGAGACCATGGACCTTTACTTTCAATTTCTAGTCACCCACATCCCCATGGGATTGAGGGGAGGTACATCCAATCTATTTGAGTGTGTGTGTGTGTGTGTGTGTGTGTGTGTGTGTGTGTGTGTGTGTGTGTGTGTGTGTGTGTGTGTGTGTGTGTGTGTGTGTGAGTACAGGTGCATTCCTGGTATTACAGAGGTGGCATAATCAAGCTTAACTTATTTCTGGGAGAAATGAGACGCTGCAGTTAGAAATCGCAAAAATATTATCCTAAATGTAAAGTTAACATCAATTCAAAAACGGACTTACATAAACACTGCATACACAGTTTCCACACAGGTGCACAGTGAGTAGAGACGTATGGCTGAATCTATGACATAAGTCTGGATTATCGTATTTGAACGCCGACATATTAAATTACATTCATTATCAATGTTAAGTTGTAAGGAAGTGCAGGAGAACCTGGATGTGGCAAGACAATCAGAGAAGGAGGTAGGCGGAATAATGGAGGTAGGTTTGGTGATCAGGTAGAGCTGGGTATTATCCGCATAGCAATGGAAATTGATGTTAAATTTTTACGGAAGATATGGCCAAGAGTAAGTAAATAGATGATCAACAGAAGGGGCCCCAGGACAGAAACCAGACTTGAATAAGTGAGTATCACTGTTTATTACTGTTGTAGTTTCTGGGGGTGGTTTCAACTGCTGTCAGGGGACCAAGCAGATAATTACTTTTCCATTTTATTTCACCCAAAAGTATCCACAGACAAAGGAATGTAAAATAAGCAAATTAAGTAGATAAATGTGCCAATTAAAATTGGTCAACCAAACAGAACTCGACTCAAAAATACTGCTAACAATGTACAAAACAGTACATTAACTTTAACAACTGACTTGCAAATGAGTCAAAGGGGAGACGTATGAGCTGGCTGATTAGACCATTTGGAAATGATACGGGGAAAACTAAATTGACAACAAATCAAAATTCAATCAAAGAAACCCCATCCCCCCATGCTGAGGAAGCACTTTGTCTTGTTCATTTTACTGGGCCCTCTGCTCTGTATTAAACCAGGCTCCACCCTCAGCCACATATTTTGGTCAAACCAGGAAAGAGAACTGACGCAGCAGACACGGTCACTCAAAGACAAAGAAAACTGAATTAAGGCGACTACCAAGGACAAAACAGTGTAAACTAAATGTATGTGCCTCATACAGAATACAATGTCGTGTCAGAAATGTACCAATAAACAAAAATTTAACCAAAAAACGACTGTTTGTGTTTGTGAACTACTATGACTGCAAAGTAAACGTGATACTGATGTGCGAGTGCATGAACCTAAAGTGAATCCATATAATGTGTGATGAGACAGAGTCGTTTTGACCATCTATCCTAATTGTGTGGCTGTGGATACAGCCACTACAATCACATACAGTATACATTCATATACAGGGACAGCAGATCAATCTGAGGGATGGAGAGATGATTCATGGGAGAGAAAAATGTTAGGATTTAAGAATGGTTTATTATCTAACAAGATTTTAGAATGAGAGCAGGTAGCTGAATGCCAGCACCGAGAGCGTGATCAGGCACACACAGAGGATGTGAGCAGGTCGGGCAAAAAACTGAGTAACCACACTAAACAAGTACTGGACAGACGAGCTGCAGTAGCATGACAACTGCTGAGGGTGTTTGACAATCTGGTGGAGTCTTGTGGGATGAAACAGTCCTTAGTGACAGACACAGACAAAGAGTGGACAAACAACGCACAAGAGGGAAGAGCCCATTTGTCAGGAAATGTAGGAAAAACAGGGCAGCAGGAAAAACACATTTCTCATGAAGAAATCTCTTTTCAGTTCTCGGGAGTTTTTCTCTAATCTCTGTTGTATGGTGAGAAATTTGAGCATTAGTTTTTGGAACATTATTTAATATTATTTTGAGAAGAATAAGGGGAGATAATAGAAGTTTGAAAAGAGAGACTGACTACACACTGGTTTGTGTTAAACATCAAGTTATGTTAAGTTGTAAAAACACCACTGCTAGGCAACAGTGACTTGGACGTTAATATTACAAGTACTGTCAGTGTCTAGAGTGTAGACTGTATATAAAGATGGACAACACGACTCCACTTCCTTCCACTATCCAGAAATGAAGCCAAAATATCATGGATATTAATGCAGCCATCTTGCACATTTGGAACCAGAGTTTGCAGAGTAATGATTTCGGGTTGGTAGAGATTCACCGTTGACACACACACTTGACCAATCACGAGTCATTCTCAGCTATCAATAATGCCATTTCACCCCATTTTTATAACATCAAATAACTAAACCAAACATTAACAAACAATCTTTAGTATTTTCTTTGTATCTTTTAGTTTGGTCCATATATCAGTCACTAATATTGAGGAAGCAGGATTTATGATTTGTACTGCAGGCAGCCACCAGGTGGCGATCGAGGCACTTTGGCTTTACTTTTGTAGAGCTGTCATGTCGTCCATCTTTATACAGTTTATGGTGGAGAGGTCTCAGAGGCTAACAGTTTAGCAAGCTAACAAATGAAGAACATAGTGCAGGAAATGCAAAGACATGGTGACAGAGGGAAAAGATAAGGCCATTTGGAATATTAAAATGTTAACTCACCATCCAACAAAAGATGAGCTTCCATGGCCTCTGCCATTTCTGAAAACACCAGAAAAACATCATAACTTGTGAAGTCTGAGCTTTCAGAATATTACCAGGTCCGAGGTTGTGAATATCACAAGATGGCGTTTCAATTGCTCTTCTCGTAAACACAGGTTAGAGGTAACAGAGAGTAAGCATAAAACCCATTGTTTCCATCCGGCAATTTCTGTGCCACATTCGGACAGGCACATTTTGAATGAGCATGAACCATTGCAACTACTTCCGTTAAATATCATCAAGGATTCAAGGACATTTTTAGTTGAAAGAATGCTGGCAAGGTTGTGAAGGTGTGAGGGAGTTTTAGTGAAGGCACTAGCCCTTTTTTGAATGAAAGTATGACACCTCTTTGGTCTTTTTGTCTGGCACATTTCCCATGTTAATATGATCCTTATGTGACCTTTTTTTGACAAAGTGATCTTGAATCAAGGACCACTTCCGAGCTTTTGACTGCATGCAACCTTCATCAGTGGGTTTAGTTTTACTCAACAGGCACTAATAGTCAGGGGATAAATAATAGACAAAAGATCCTCTCCTTTTTTTTTTCTTCAGCTGCTGTTTATCCCATTCTCTAGCTGATGCTGCCAATAATTACAGTCATATTCTTTAATTCACTGACATGACCTGAATGACTTCACTTTGCACATGTAAGAGAAAAACATGTATTGGATTCCACTTTCAGTTTGCTTTCATACACTAAGAACATAAACTAAAAATCACAATTCAATATTAAGATATATCCTTGTGAAAATGTGAGAGCAGTTTATTGAGTTTGCTGATCTATGCATAGGGTTTCCGGCTTTGTATTTCAAGTGTCATACATCCACTCCTAGCTTTATGCATTCATTCACTCCAAAGCCCAACCAATGAATAATTAGGCCCACAGAAAACATCTCCCATCGGCCTCTCTTTGCTTGCTTTTCACTGAGTTGAAGGGCTACTATTTTGTCACAACGTTGGAAATAAATTAGATCTGGACTGTTGCTTTGCTATTCTCTGGCGATTGTAGAGTGACGTCTGCATCTGAAACCCAAATCCTGATTGTCCCTGAAAGTTGTATTGACTCAAAATGTGTATTCATCTCTTTTTGTGAGGCTACATTGAGAGTATGACGTCTGTCAGAGTCCTACAACAAAAGCACCGTAAGCAGCAGCATCAGTATTGGTGGTTTGATCTCAGCAAGCATACAACTGTCTCACCAATGAGAAAACTATTCCAGCCTTACTTGTTCTGGCATTGGGCAGATAATGTCAGCAAACTTCTGGTTTGTGTTGTGCTTTGTTAGACCCTGTGTGATCCTGAGCGATCCAATCACAAGTGGTCAGAGCTAAGTTCTATCATGCTACCATGTTCGAAAGTTGTCTGGGATGTACGTGAAGACATTCATTTTGCTGTCTGAAGGCAAACGTATATTGGGACATATTTGAAGAATCACCTACTCAGGTGACTTCCTCTGACCCGCTTAATAAAATCTTTCTTCAAAGCTGTGCGCATTCATTTATACACCTGACTCCACTCACTGTCTCTCTACCCTTACAAACAACATTAAACAACATGATTTGGTCTTTTGGAACACAACTGGCATATGTGGTTTTTTGCATGTAGCGGAAGTGCAATCCAATCATTAGTGGTCACAGGAGACATATTCAGGACACATTTCACTGTCAGGTGTAAATACACTTATTTAACGCTGACCACTTGTGATCAGAGCTCTCAGGACAGATGTTAATACCAGGTCTGAACAGGGCCACTGACTTGAAGATGCATATGTGCTTACGGTACTGTTACACTACGTCTACATGTAATGTTCACCATATCCCATAATTGTTTCACTTGTGACCACAATGACTGCCTTGTAGCACAAAACTCACTTTAAGGGGTGTGTGTTGTTCATTCAAATTTAGATGAGAATAATATACAGAAAGCTCCCTGAATTCATCCAGCTGCACTTGCCACAAACCACACAAACACAAACACACACACACACACACACACACACACACACACACACACACACACACACACACACACACACACACACACACACACACACACACACACACACACACACACACACACACACACACACACACACACACACACACACACACACACACACCAACTGATATGCAGGAGTGCAAGATGAGCAGAGGAGAGACAAACCTTCTCTGCTGTATGCGAGTGCTGATCCTGCTCTTATACAGCAAACTAAGCTCTCTCTGCTTAATGCCCCACAGAAAAGCTCTTTAGCCGTCATTATGCTCTAGCTTCGCCCTACAGCCCCTCAATCCACCATCCTCTCTGACATCACCAACCTCACACTTCTTCCATCAGCTCTATGCAATACACAACTTTTACCTTATTTAGCACATAGATGTTGCAAATGCTGCCTCAGCAATTCTTTGCTTCTTGCTTATAGAAGTCAATGCCAAAATCTGAGTTTTATGTAAATAATGTACTGGAATATCAAATTACCACAGTCTTGGTGATAGGTGCAGTCACAGAAAACACTGTATACGTTGTACTTTGGCGGCTGTTCTGCTTGCAACACAGACTTGGAATATAATGAATTAGTACGACAGCGTATTAGGGCCATGTTGAAAGAATAAATTCGGATATTTCGATAATATATTTCAAATTTTGTGAGAAAAACTAATAATTTTATGTGAATAAAATCATAATTTTATGAAAACAAGTTGGGAGTTTTGGCTACGTGTAAATTAACAAGGGAAATATTAGAAGATCAGCCGGTCGGTTGCATTAAAATGAGAAATATGGAGCATCTTGTTAAGTTATACTTATTCTTGTAATGTTCCGACTTTTTTCTCTTAACATTACAACTTTAATGTTGACATTTTCTTTTACTTCAACATGACCATCATAACCCATCATACTTTAGCCTGAAATTGACAAAATTAAAGAATAAAAGAAACTGATATTGTGACAGACTTTTTATTAAATAAAAAAAAAAGCATCATGTTTCCCAATCAAGCAGGACAGACTTACAGAACACATATGATATGGATAAATGGAAAACACATTCAATAAAATGGTGAATTAAGGCCATAGCCTAGTTGTTGGCCAGTGAGCCAACTGATTTAAAATAACTAATGCAGTGCCTGTTGCTTGTCCTGTTAATGATCTGGAGCTACTTCAGCATTATTCCCTGTCATTAGTGAGTCCTCCTCACACAGAGCTACACCTGTTGGATGTTGTTTGCAGAGCTTTTTATCAACAGTTGTGTTCATCCCACCTGGTTTATCTGCAACAAATATTTGAATTTGCTTTATTCACGTGTGTGGTAAGTTTGACTGATTGACTTAACTGCTTTCTGTATTTCATTCACTGCATGTCATTTATTTCAGAGGTCTATTAAGCAATTGACACAATCTTCAGACCCAAGTTCTGACATTTTTCAAATTAAAGCTCTGTAATTACGCTTGACATAAAGCATTGCAGCAACAAAACAAACGTTATGGTTTTACTTTTCAAACAAATTGACAAAGTGATTCAGTAAATGTTGTTGCCATGATAAACACCATGCATCTGCCACTCCTGTGAATGTCTGTCAGGCTGATAGAGTGAAATAAAAATAATCAAATTATCGAAATGATCTGCCAACGACTTTGACTCATGGTTTGACCCACTTGCAGGCCACTGCTGTAGTTGGATCTAGAATGAGAGGACACATTGACCCAACCCCACTGACTGTTGCCTCTTTTTTCAAATTGTATTAATATTTGTGGACGTCCAAATCGCACCAAAATGCGACACTGCCCTTCCCCTGACCCTTAAAATACACACGCCAAGTGTGAAGTTGATAAGATCAGACGGTTCACGAGATTTGCATTCCACATACAGACAGACAGACATTTGTGGAATGAGAAGGTTGATGATTTTGTTTGTTGCTGCCACATTGCTGCAGAGGCAAAGTAGTAGTGTGTAAGAAATACTTCAGGCTCCATCTGAATATGTATTCCTAAAAATTGCTAACTTGGTTGGGTAATGCCTGTTAAGTGTTTTCCTCACGTCATCCTACCAATTTTCACAGGGATTAACTTTGGACTTTTGCAGGACACGCTGAGGATTTTTAAAGCTATTGCAGAGTCAGTTTAGGTTTTTTTTTTTCAGGTCATGTTTCCCTCTGAGAAATCATGTCCCAGCTTATCTGTAAAACTACTGCTTGCTCGAATGTTTCTCATCAAGATTTTGTCTGAATTTGGCTCCATTTATTGTTCTCTACCCCCTTCACTGGTGAAAAGGTTGCAAATGAACACATTTCGCAAAACGATTACTTTGGACTAAAAAAATATATTTAGCATGTATATTCTAAAACTCACTGCTCATTGCTCAGCACCAAACTGCAGCTTGTTAGTGACTTAAAAAAATGCTTTAAATAGAGTGAATACTGATCTTTCATTCCCCATGTGAACAGAAACTTCAAATGAATGCTTATGTTACTCTATATATGGAGGTGTTTTGCTAATAAGTTAGCCAATTGTAGCTGTAAGGTCTCCGTTGGCCTTGGGTAAAATTTTTCTAATGTTCTTTTTTCGATTCTATATATTGCTTATCCTCTGAGGGTTGCAAGGGGACTGACATCTGGTGGTGTACCAGACATTGGCTTAGTTTACATACAGAGACAAACAACCACTCACAGTCTTATTCACACCTACAGTCAATTTAGAGTCACCAATTAACCTAAACTGCATGTGTTGGGATCATAGACTGTATTTAAACATGACTGCTCCCAAGAAAGTGAAGGCTAAGCGACTTGATTGTTCCCTGGTGACTTTTTTCTTAAGGTTGGTTTCTGTCATTTTAGCTACTTCTTATCCCACTGAGGTTTATTTGTGCAAATTTTTCCGGTAGGTTTGGTTTTACTAACCTCTTTGATGCTATGAAAAATGGGGTGAAATGTCATAATTGAGAGCGTGTATCGGCAGGAGCTCACAGCCACAACCAAAATCGCCGCTGCTCCAAATGCGCAAGATGGCGGCATTTGTATCCAGCATATTTTGGCTTCATTTCTGGATAGTGAGAAGAAGTTTACATACAGTCTATGGTTTTGACTGTGGGAGGAAATTGGCGTACCTGGAGAAAACCCATGTGGGCACAGGGAGAACATTCAACCACATAAACGGTGGACTGTTAGTGGGACTCTGGTGTAATGTTTATAAAGTAAACCCACCCTGTTTCAAGCTTTAAGTCACGTATTGCTCTTTTAGTATTTAACCTACACCATGTTGTTGCCATAACTTTGACCGAGTTCTCCAACCACCTAAACAAAACCTAAAAATTGGTCATCATAAGAGATATTGCATCGCTGAAGGCAAAACGAGGAAAAGGAAAACAAATTAAACTTTGTGGCAGCAGCTGATGTCTTATCTTCTGCCTAAGACATCAGCTGCTGCGTGAGTTCTCCTTTCACCAGCTTCCATAACAGTATATACTTTTTTTTTTAAAGTTTTGTA
Organism: Hippoglossus stenolepis; assembly: GCF_022539355.2. NCBI lineage: Eukaryota > Metazoa > Chordata > Actinopteri > Pleuronectiformes > Pleuronectidae > Hippoglossus > Hippoglossus stenolepis. The sequence goes on along the minus strand of NC_061496.1, from coordinate 25,093,663 downwards.
ATTTGGGTCACATTGTATTTATCACAAAACATTTTTATCTTTTCAAATTAGTGTAAGACGGGTTTGCTCACAGATAGTTTGTCATATATTTCTGTCACAAAAACAATGAATCAGAGATATAGTAAAGAGACAGCTGTTCCACATGAAGGGTTATTTTTAACTGCCATTTAAGCTGTCAAAAATACCTAAGGATGACTAAATCACAATGTTAAAGGTGGTAAAGAAAATATCTACACTCGCTATGTTCTCATTTTCAGTCATTGTTGATGATCAATTGTAAAACCCACATCTCAAAGTTTATTGATACAGGGAAAAAACAAATCCCTAATCCTATTACTATTAATTCCTTAGGTTCAAACAAAACAAATCAGATTTGTTTCCAATCACAGTAAACTGGCAACCAAATCACGTTCTCCCTGTGGACTGTTGAAAGGTAATTAGACTTTAAAGTGCAGGATCATCCTACACTGACTCATGTTGCAGATCCCTAAACCACCACACTGTGACTGGTGACGACTTAGGAGGAAAGAGGCTTTTTTCAAAATCTTGATGCACTGCCAGGCTTATTTTGACAGGGTGAGGATACGAGCTCTGGCTGCAGTGGATGGAAACAGCACAGCTGACACAAAACAGCTGTCCACTGCTGGTACAAACAGACACACACACACACACACACACACTCGCACGCATGAAAAAAAAAAAAAAACCTGTGAGATCTGCAGATTTCTGCCAAACTGTCACCCAAAACTCTTGGATCATGTAAATGTGTCACTGGTGGTTTATGTGTGACGTTGAATGGCTGCTCTCCCATTCTTTTCAGTTTAGGTTTAAAGTATCCTTCTGTGTTTGGATGTGACTTTAACTAATTCTGCCTGATCTCCTCTGGCAAGTTGCAGAAATGATAACTTACCCAAAAAAACCTTTTCTTCCACATAATCAAGTCTCTGACTAATAACACGGAACTGCTTTAATAACACTGAGGCCTAGGACTGGAATAAACAAAAGAAAGTCTAGTTTATCAAAGTGAATTGTGGTCTTTCCTGGGAGTGTCTTTAAAGCTGCTTTCAGACCTGCACTGAACTGAGGCTAATCACCTGGCATTCTCCGAAGGGGCTGCAAGTGAGAACGCAAACACCTGAGTGAGATGCTCACAATCTCCTGCTGTATTGTCCGTGTACGACAGAAACACTCAGAGAAAGCCTGGCAGAAGTATGGTTATTTTGTACTGTGCATCAGCTAAAAATATCCATATAACCTCTTTCAATCATATGCTCATTGTTACCATTTGTAGTTAATTATGTTTTCACATTACATATGTTTTTGTTTAAATTTTCTAAATTAAATATGAATGTAGCAGAAAGTCTATACATCTTCCGTCACAAACTAAATACACACCTCTTCTGAATATACCTTGAATAAAAGTTTAAACTAACAATTTAGTAGCACTTAAATGGCACATACTTATAGCACTTTGTAGTTTGGCTTTCTTAAAGAAATTGTACTTTCTTGATTCTTGTTGTTCTGGGTTTGTACCCTCATGGTTGAATGCACTTATTGTAAGTCGCTTTGGATAAAAGCATTAGCTAAATGTAATGTAGTTAATTAAGGCTTTTTAACTTAACTTTGACCAAACGCTGCCAATTTTCCCAAATCAAGCATCATTAATTAAGAGAGGACAGAAGGAGATGCTTGGTGTCTTTTTATGCTGCTGTCAACAAGCAGAACCAATGAGGCAGTTTTAATATCATTTCTATTATAGTGTTTCTGTCACCTATTAAAGTTTTCTAACAGCGCATGTTTTGAGAAATTGCTGCTGTTGCTGCTATACAACTGTGTTGGATTTCAGAAAATATTCATGTATATCATTGACTGATGAACCTCATCTCTGAATAAAATGGAATCTGAACTTTTCATCTGAAAAACACAATTACTTCAAAAGATGTTATATAGACGATGTTCACTTTTTGAGCTCCTAATCAGTCTGTCACAAAAGAATCACCCGTCACATTAGTACAGAATGTGATTGTGGTAATTTAATGGCATTTATTGAATCCTGTCATATTCAGCTCCAGACTACAGCACAGTGGTTTTCATAGATCATGGTTCATTTGTCCATCCAATTTAACATTTTCCATAGTTTTACAGGTTTTACTTTATAAATGCAACAAGATGTCAGGAATCAGATTCAAGATGTGCTCAGCAAAACATACTGTATGCAGCAGTGCTTCTCAGTGGTGCCATGGTGCATGAAGGAGTTGGAATAGTCTTAATTTATGCCACAAATTTATTTAAAGCAACCAAGACATGTAACAAGCAGTGACATGACTACTCTTGCATGTTTAGTTCCTCCAAAAACTAAACTTCTGATGTAAATGCAGATTACATGATAAACTACATGATTATACATTTTGAGTCAACTTTGTCGTCTATGGGCCAGAGGTTTCTTTTGTAAACTGTCACTTGGAACAATTGATTTTCCACAGATAGAGCCTCTGAGTGTGCCACCATTATAAAATTACCATTATTTATAAAGGGGCAGTTTGCAAATATTACCGGATAGATATTACAGTGTGCAAAAATTACAAAATAACCTATCTTGGGCTACTTGCTGTGTGTGTGTGTGTGTGTGTGTGTGTGTGTGTGTGTGTGTGTGTGTGTGTGTGTGTGTGTGTGTGTGTGTGTGTGTGTGTGTGTGTGTGATGTTTTAACAATAATTGCAGTATTTATTGTGTAGTGCAGATCTCTCAATTCCTCCCATTTGCAACCATCATTTCCGATATCCTCGATGTCCTAGATTTGGGAGGACAATGGATGTACCTTTTGCTTTTTATGTGTGTGTATTCAATTTCAGATACTCACAGCTATATTGTTGAAATCCAGAATGAACATTTTGAATATCTGCTATAGAATTCTAGGCAGGAAAGACTCCAATTTCAAATATCTACAATCATAATTTTAACTTCAGATATCTAAAATGAAAAACCATACCATATATCCATGATGTAATTTTCACATAAATAAATGCTAAAGTGAGTCACTTCAGTTATGTAAGTTAGTAACAAGTGGATTGTAAACATTTGATAGAATTCTATTCTATTATAATTCTTTGTAGGTTTGTCACTTTGAGCGAAGCCTCTCACATTGTTTCATTTAATACATTATTGTATAAGCATTATTTGCAGCTGTTTTAACAATCATTATCAGATTTCACCTATTTAGCTACACTAGTTGGACATGTGCAGTATACTGTATTAGGCAATTCTGTTATTCACTCATTAACAAATATAAAGTAATTATAGGTTTGCCTTGTTAGGTGCAACCAGCTAAAAGAATATTTGTCTATCAGCTGTGGATCCTGTGACTATGTGTAAGGTGAAGATGTTGGTTGCGGGGACTAACCCTGCAGTTTCTCACTTTTCTACGTCAAAACGCAGACAACCGCATCGAGCAGACTTTTCTCATGAGATGAGGTGTCTTAAGATTTATATACTTACAAATGTCATTTTTAAGTCTGTAAACTATAGCTTACATGTAGAAAAGACATTAGGTAGCTGTTTGAATGCTAAAGCAGGTTAACGTTAGCAATCGAGTTATTTCATTGCCAGTGCTGTTCTCTGACCAACACATTTACCATATCAGCTTTTGATATGGCTTTTGGAAATGGCTGTGGCTCAGGAGGTAGAGTACGTTGTCCTGCAACAGAAAGATCAGTGGTTCGATCCTAGTCTCCCCCATTCTGCATGCCGAAGTGTCCTTGGCCAAGACACTAAGGCCCTGTCCCAATTCCTCTCCCTTAGGCCTACCCCTAGATATGAAGTGTCCTTCGCTCTAAACGGAGCAACAAGGGCTAGTGCAAGAAAAATCTTCCCCTAGAAATTGGGAGTACGTCACTCGTTACTCTCACTCAGACTGTTTACATGCTTGTTTTGACGGCGTGAGTAGCGATGTTTTGATTGATTTAATGAAGACATTCCACTGCATAAAAAAAAAAGGTCAGTTTTGGAAAATGTCATACTTACATTTATGAGTATTTTACCAGTAGCGGTCACCATCTAGATTCGCTTTGTTTGTTTGTAAAGCATTCAGGAATTTTTCTTTGACCAATTCTTATTTATGGGGGTCCTGAATACATTACGGTTGAAGGGGTGTTTGAAGGGCTAGATGGCCACTACGCCTACATCACATAGAAAAATAGGACAACACTACCCCTTCATGGTCACGCACAAAACGAAGGGGTAGGGCCAAGTGGTAGGGCTAAGGGGTGAATTGGGACAGGGCATAAATCCCAAATTGCCCCTGACGAGTGTGTGAGTGATGTGTGAAAGAGAAAGTGCTGCACATAGCTGCACTGTATGAATGTGTGAATGGGTCAATGGAAAAACCAACTGTAAAGTGGTCATCAACACTAGAAAAATGCTTTATAAATACAGATCATTTATCAGCTTTCTTTAACACAGTTTGCCGTTTGAATGGCTTTACTCGATGGATGCCCTCTCTCATCATCTCCACTAGCATCAGAAACACTGACTTGTCATTTTAGTAGAAGTGCAATTAATAAGTAGTTGATACAGTTACTGTGTTATTAGTATTTTAGATGTTACCGAAAGAGCTAATGCAAATTGAAGTGGGTGATCTCTCAGTCTCACTCTGATGTGTGACGAGATCTGCAACAAAGGTAACAAAGCAAACAGAACCAAGGTTCACTTCATTTGCAAAGAAGAGAATAGAACATTATATAAATATATATCATCCACGTTGTAAAAATGCAGAAACATTAAATAATTTACATGAAAATAATACTTGATAACAAAATGGAGAAAAATAAACAAAATAGACTAAACTCAATGTGTGAATGTACGGTGCATGTGTCGAATTCTATCCCTGAGAGAAAGCAGCAGAAAACTACGAGGGTACTCAGTGTATATGTCCTCCAAGGCCCAACAGTCTCCATTTGATTTCACTAGATTCTGTTATTTATTATTCTCAATGAAATTAATGAAAATGATAAAACAAAGTATTACAATTTTAAAGAAAGTGGGCGAAAAAATGCATCTGCCCTCAAGGTTTCCTTGCGGCAGTCATTGTAACAATGATTTGTCCATGTTCAAGATCTTTTCCCCAAACTAGCTAATGTTCTCCTGTAAATGACTCTTCCTATTATTTTTTCTCCTCTCTTCATGACAGGAGGTAAAGTACTTTCAGTTTCCTGGAGAGCTGCTGATGAGGATGCTGAAGATGTTGATTCTCCCACTCGTCGTGTCCAGGTAATTTGCATGAATTTGTCGACCTTTTCATAAATGTAGCCTTCATGTGGCTGTGACTAGATGTTCTACGCTGCTGTGTCAGAATTTGGCCTGTCTTGTTGATTGATGCACAAAATTGTGAATCTCCTCAATGCCCAGCTTATTCATTCCAGGAAGCTTTTGGCAGAAGTGTTGTGTTGCCTCAGATTAAGGTCCAGACATTAATATGACTTACTTATCAAATGTCTCAAATTCACATCCTCATTTACAATGATGGCATGTAAAGAAAGACAAGAAACACAAAATCATTTTGATGGTACACAAACCTTGTCATCCAGGAACATTTGTGACATGGTTCACCACAAATGTCTCCAACAAACCAGAGCCGGAGTTAGTGCGAGCGATAAGAAAAAGTTATCATAGAATTTCTAACTTTTTGCAGCTGAGCTCATTTGGGGAAAGACCCACATTAAGAATTCTCCTTGCCTTATCAGGCATTACAATCATCTTCTAAAAGAAACATTTTCACATTAATTTATTATTATTAATTATGAATTTATGTCAGCAAGAATTACATAATATGACAAAATACTCAGATCAGAGGGGACTTTTAATTAACTGATATGGTTCTCAATCTTTTATATCTGTGTGTAGTTAGATTCTATCATTCTTACTAAACAGCTGCTTTGATAAATCTATTTATCCGTGTGTGTGTGTGTGTGTGTGTGTGTGTGTGTGTGTGTGTGTGTGTGTGTGTGTGTGTGTGTGTGTGTGTGTTTGTGTGTGTTTGTGTGTGTGGTCGCCACTCCGTCCCTGAATGAAAGCAACGAGGGATTGAACACTGATCCTGACTATCACTACAGAAATCCACTGTGACGTGCTGCCAGATTAAAATGTAATGTCTGTTCCAGTCGTTGCTGCCAGCTCTTCTTGTGGTTACTACAAACATTATGCTCTAATATATAAATATATGTAAATTACCTAATGGATTAGAAGCAGCAGTTGAAACTTCAGGTTAGATCATGTGCATATTTATATCCATGCAGAAGATCGTGTTCTGAAATGTGTTGGCACAATTACATTTATCGAAAGAATCAAGCTAACTTTACTTTTAATCTTTCTTTTACTTTGTATGCAGTGCAAAGAGTGGGAATGAGTGGGAAAGGTTTCAGTGCTGTACTGAATAAATCTGAAGGAATGAATATAAAACAGAAAATAAATAAACAGTATTTATTCTTGAGGAAAATATTAGCAGAGAAAAAACAAATGAATTACTGGAAGGGTGTAGAAAAGAAAACAATCCAACTCGGGTGTTGAACATCTTAACTATACACATGGGTACTATGGGACTCACTATACTGACATCTGAAAGGGAAACAAATTAAAGCTTACACTTACACTTACATTTTATTTTCAGGATCAAGCTGAATTATTTGAGCGTAACATATACACTGGATGTTCAGATGGCTGAGTACACCAAGAAGTGTCTTTATTGTCAAAATAAGAAGTCAAAAAGACAAGGGCTTATGTGGAAAACTATTATTAATGCAACCTTTAATAATGGGATAGCTCTGCCTCTCTTTGCCTGAAGGTGCTGAAAGGACATTTCCAAGACTGAACTTTTGCTGCTGCTTCTAATAGTTCTCTCTCTTGGAGGTGGTGCAGGTTGCTGAACAGACCTGACAATCATAGCACCCCCTAATGGAGAGTCTCTATAAACTAGAATAAGTGGTGGGTCTCAGAGTGAGTTAAAGCGAAGTGCTTTGGAATTGTGCTCACAAGAATATTGACAGTATCTGTCTTTTTATCAAGCATGACTATGGTGACTATAACAGGAGCCGTGGAGGTCAGGTTTCATTTCGTTAAATTGTGTTTTAGATTGGGAGACAATTATTACAATGCATGGTGTTCCGCCGCAGATGTAGTCATATAAATATAGAGATCATTCCTGACCTTGCAAACAGCAGTTGGGAAAATGATCTTACTTATGAACTTATAAGTTTCCAGGTCTTTAAGCTCTCAGATAAAACATGGACACTCTTCTTATTAGGCTGAATGAATGTCCAAGACATGAATGCCTAGGTTTGTGTCTGAATGGGTCTTCAGATAAATTGGAGGGTTGCGTACTTCCTTACAGGTTGGTAATATTGTCCAAGTATTAACACTGGTGCAGTGTCAGTTCCTGTTTGGAATGGGCTGTTTGCTTGGCTTGTGGTAATGCTCCTCATTCTACTTTAGAATTATTCCTTCTCATTAGTGAGTCCTCCTCAATCAGTTCTACAATATACTGTCACTTTTTTATTGGTTGTGTGCTGAGATTTTTATGAATAGTCTATGGTGCAGAGTGAAGTAAGAAAAGTTTGTGTTCATCCTACCTGGTTTATATTCAATGAAGATGTTGTAGTCAATGTTTCTCATGAAATGAAACTAAATTAGCTTTATCACGGTTCATGTATGTGTTTTATATATAAATTTGAGTGATTACTGAAATGCACGTTGACTATTCAAGAGGTCTGTAAAGCAACTGAAACAATCTTCAGATCCAGGATCATAACTTTTCAAAGTAAAAGCACTGCAATTAAGCTAGATACAAAACATTACAGCAACACAATTGGTTTTATGAGTGTTGCTGCCATGATGGAGTTCAAAAACACCTGTGACACCAGTGAAAGTCTGTGTCAGTCCGATAAGGTAATATAAAAATCAGATCATCAAAATTATTTGGTGGGCCAGATATTATTGGCTGTAGATCGCCACTTGCCAATCATTGAGAACGTAGAATATTAAGTGTGAATCCAAGACCTACTGCATGTGATAAGTGAGCTGAGATACTGTCGTTATATGAAAAAAAAATTGACTTGACTTAACCTTTTCAAAAATGTTGCCTTTATGTGGCTGTAACTACACTAGGTTTTGCTTCCTATTAATTTCTGCAAGAAATATAGATTTTATTGCTGGTGTGACACAATTTGGCATGTCTTGTTCATTGATGCACAAAATTGTGATTCAATGCCCAGCTTGTTCGAGCCAGGAAGTTGTTGGAGGAAGTCTTATGTTGCTTCAGTGTAAGGTCCAGACCTTAATATAACCAAAATGACCGTTTTTCTTTTTATTAGGCTACTTTGCACATTCAACAGATAAAGTCTTGATGTTCATTGTGCTTCAGTTTGAATCTCGATAATAAGCTTATCTGAGAATTTAGAAGACATTGTAAACTTGCTCCACAGGCTAAAGGCACACTGTTCCACCCCCACCCACTGCAAAAGAGCACTGGTTGCCTGATTATTCGATTTTTATTAATATTAAACGTATTGAGTGTCCAAATCACACGACACTGCACTTCCCCGGGCCATTAAGGACACTCATATAAGATGAATAATATCTGAGATATACGTTCCACATATAGACAGACAAAGGATAGAAAGAAAGACAGACAGGTGTTTGTGGAATTAATATGTTGTTTGTCAAAGTGGGAAACAGAACTTGCGGATGGTTACAAAAGAAATTGTGTTTCACTAATCATCCCAATACTGTTAAAGAAGAAGTTATAATTGTGTCTAACATGCATGTTCCCTCTTCCAGTTTGATGTCAGGACTGGCTGCCCTCGATGCCAAGTGTTCCAGTCGGCTCGGTCTGATCACAGTGTCTTATTACCTGTGGACCACCTTTGTGGCCGTGATAGTGGGGATCATCATGGTCTCCATCATCCACCCTGGTGGTGCAGCCCAGAAGGAGGACTCAGAGGATAGTGGCAAGGCAATCATGAGTTCTGCTGATGCTCTGCTAGACCTTATCCGGTAAGATCACCATGACAACCCTCAGGCTGCACATGTGCACACCACATCCCGAACAACAGATTCCTATTTCAAGATTCCAAAATGTGCGAACGTTACTCATTTACTGGCAATTACTGCGGTGACCAGTTTGGCAGACGTAGACAGTACAGTACACGTGGAGAGGATGCTGTTCAATTTTTCAATTGGGAAAGCTCCACGTCTGCCATGTCTAGTGTTTTGTTTCCATTAATCAGCACAGAGACAGCACATAGTTAGCTTGTCTGTGATTGGACATCAGGAAGACAATACTTAGCAGAGAACAAACAGGATATGGGAGGGCTGCTGTGAGTCACTGTCCTTAGAAAAACTGCACACTGACAGCTGTACACAGATTATTTCTGCTGCTGGGGATTTGTGTCATCAAGGTTTTAGGCTGATGTATAGATCTGAATTCTGTAGAGAGGGACATACAGGAGGGGATCACAAGAGGATGAGGTAAAAGACAGTTATATGGAGTGTCTATACCGCGACCAGCAACAACATAAAAACTACTTACAGCACATATAGTTTGTGTCTTTGCTTGGCATTCCACAAGAAGTTATAAATATTCCTTTGAGATTCTGATGGATAGTAACATGACCGCATCACATCATCAGCTGCACTTTCATGAAACCAGTTTGTGATATTGTGCATTATCTTGCTGGAAGTATCCATTAGAAGGATGTAAACTGTGACCACAAAGGGATGAACATGGTGAACAACAATACTCAGATAGACTGACATTCAAACCATGATGGTATTGAGGGCCCAAAGTGTGATAAGAAAACGTTCTCCACACTATCACATCACAGGCAGTCTGGACTGTTGACATGTTGGATTCATGGATTCATGCTGTTGATGTCAAATTGGGACTTGACCATCTACAGTCTAAGCAGAAATCCAGATTCATCAGAGCAGGATGTTTTTCAGCCTTCAGCTGTCTAGTGTTGGGGAGACTGTGTCACTGCAGCCTCACATTTCGTGATTATGGGAGTGAAACCTGAAGTTTTTCTTCTGCTGTTGTAGAACCCTCCACCTTGTTCATTCTGAGATAGTGCTCTGTTCAACATAGTTGTAAAACGTTATTATCGGTCAATTCTATTTGCATTGTGCCAAATTACAACAAATTAAGTTGAGAGTTGAAGTTGAATGGCGTTACCAGTAATAACAGCAGCAATAACAACAGCACCAATTAATAATTCAAAATAATAAGAGTGATAGGCTGATAACAATATTTATAATAGCTCCAATGCCAGCTCCAACCAGTCTGACCTCTCCTGTCCTCTCATCAACACAGCTACAAAATATATTGACTTTTGTTGCACATGAAGAAAAACAAGCTCTATAGTTAATGTTTCTGAGTATCGCAGCTGCCCATGTTATTTTATCCTTCAGTTACATAAAGCTGTCCGTCCTGTATGGCCATGCGTTCAATTAGCATATAGGTTTTAATCATGAGTATAATAATTATTCAATTATCAGATTGTATTTCATATAATGGTTGATATTTCCATATTATTCTATATTTAATGCAAATAAATCCATCAGCTGCTTTGAAAATATAGGTTTTTGATCCTTCGTGGTAATAAAGTTTATTTTGAATTTGAATTAAAGAGAGAGAGAGAGAGCAGTTCAAACATGGAGGATCTGCAGGTATACATGATTACAGGGTTCATCATAATTTTGAAATGTGTTTACATTATCATAAGGTTTAAAGTGTTGTCATGAAATTTATGGGAGAAATAGACTGGCAAAATAGACCAGACACCAAATGTCTGAAACCTCAGGATGAAAAACACACCACTACAGAGGGTAAAGGGTAAAATGACAATCTTTATTATCAATTTAGTGTCACACAAACATGGACTTTGGATTGAACCAGGGGAGAGTGCTATCTCTGCTGAGGGAAGCCAGAGCCGACCGCACTATGTACACATCACTATCACAAGTGATGCAAAACACACAGGAGGAGCAAATCACTGCAGGCTTCAGGTAAAGCATTAACTTGTCACACTACACAAAGGGAAGTCAAGGCAATATCACAAAAGTGAGAGTGAGGCCAATTATAAAACATCCCTGCTTGGAGTGTACACATTAGTGTACAAAAGAGAAGCTGCGTCATTGGTGCTATGGCAACTGAGCCATCAAGTTCAGATTGAGATGATTCATTCTGTGTCTCCAATGCTCTGCCGGGTATAGATACAGGCAGTTGACAAATTAAAGGAAGAACCTGAGAAATGAATGGAGACCCAGGATGTTACTGTCCACATCCATCGAGCTTGAGGGGTCTGATGTGATGATTATGAAGATGATGTGTTGTGGCCTTCACAGTCAACAGATCTCAACGCAAGTTTGGACTGAGGTGTTAGGCAGCGCTCTCCACCAGCACCATCAAAACTCCAAATGAGGGATATCTTTAGTAAGAATTGGGTTCCATCTCCCCCAGTAGAGTGGCGGCATGTTTTAGCCCAGCAGCTAACCTGATGTTACAGCTTGTTCATTTCCAAATGCAGGCAAGCTTGATTAGTGAAGTAACTCTTTAATGAGTGAGTGAAATCTTACCGTCAGTCAGTTGGATAAGATCACAGCACAGATTAAAAAAAAAAGAATACATGGCAAACGAAAAAAACTCAAACATACTTCATATAAAACTGCATCTTCAAAATAATATGATCTCCGTCCACACAAGCGTTTTGGCTCCGTATCAGGTCAATTCTCGTCCATACTAACGGCCCAAAATGCATATAACGTGACTACTCACAGACACATGAGCGTGCACAAGCAGTATGTTGTTAGTTGCAGAATTGTCCCAGATTGCTTGAATAATAGCTCGTCTCGTACACATGTCAGCAGCTGTATCAGTGTAAAATGCAGAATTTAACTGCACAACAGCTGTAAGCTAAGACTACAGGTTCAGCAATGCTTTTTAATTGATGATCCATGTTGCGTTCTACACTGATAGGAGCCTGACAAATCAGCGAAGGCTACGTCCTGACTGAGTGTCTCCATCATTGTTGCCAAACATCTCAGTTTCTGCCCCTCCAAACTAAAATGCAGCCCCACAGTTTTCAAACTAAAATGGGGCCAGCACCGTTTCCAAACTTCTCGGTTCAAGTGGCTCTAAAACTCTACGGAGTATCTGCAGCAGAGATGAGGCGTTTTCAAACGAAAACATAGAAATGTGGCTTTAACCAGAAACTTTAGGGAGGCAGGGATAATTGTGAATGAATGAAATCAGTATAGCCCATCAGGCTGGAGCAGAAAATCACAGAGGAGGGAAAAAGTAAAGTAAAATAGTCAACACAACTGCATAAGGATTACAAAATAAAAAAAGGAGGCAAAGAGTCTATCATATTCATATTTATATTGGCCCCCTTCTTAAATACTGACATTGCATTACCTTACATTACAGCACTCCCAACCTGATTTATCTAACATAAGAACAAGTTTAAAAACACATATGTTGAACAGCATGTTCCCATGACAATATTTCTGCCATCATTCTTACAGCTGTGGTATATCTATCGTTATGGTCAACAAAAAGACGGAGATCCAAACAGCAGCAGCTCTCACTACGAACCAAACCAATTGACATTCCAGATGGCACAGTGACAGTGGGTCAGCATTCTGTTGTGCAAAAATAATGACTTATTCAGATGTTATTTTTCTCTTTTTCCCTTGTGGGCTTATTTCAGCTGAGTTGAATGGAAAATGAAATTACCAGTTCTGTTACACCTTTTAATTCTTCATTCTGTTGTTCACACAATATACAAAAAATATTCACACCTCTCTGGAGCAGACTTCACAGCATCCTAGTTTTTCAGACTGTTTAAATATGCCATAAAACCTGAGACATTTTTCCAATAATTTTTGTTCAGTTCCTGCTGTGATTCCTTTGTTGTTCACAAAAAAATATAGGAAATTTTGTTTCTTTATACAGAACCAGTAAACACAACTATTAACAGTAATAGGTCTTACATTGTGCTTCTGTGAGTAGTTCTATTGTATAATCTGAGCATTTTCATGCTGTTAGTGAAACAGGCCATAAATGAGACAGCACAGAGCTGTGTATGCAGGCTGAGCGCATCAGCAGGTTACTTTAAAGATGCAGTGAACTCTAGAAGAATTAGATGAAAAATGCATTGTTTTTGTTTGCTTCAACCGTAATTATTAGGCTGAGCACAAAGAAAAAAACACACCAATGTGAGATTTCGAAAATATGCATATTGAAATCACTCAATTAGTCAATCAATCAATCTTTAAAGCCCATATTCAAAAATCACAATTTGCCTCATAGGGCTTGACAAGGTGCAACATCCTCTGCCCATAATCCTCCACAAGAGTAAGGAAAAACTACCAAAACAGGTGAAAAAAGAAGAAACCACAGAGAGAGACACGAGTGAGTGAACCCTCTCCCAGGACGGACAGAAGTGCAATAGATGTCACGTGTAACAGAGCACAGCAACAATATAACAATATCTTCATGGATAATATTTCCATTAGAAAGGTCTGTGTCTAACATAAATGGCGAGGTGTTGTCAGTGTTTTGAGAATGTATACAGAAGAAAACGTGTGACAGGGATGAAGGGAGCACCAAAGACAACTGTCATGATAGAGGTATTAGTAGTATAGTACAAATCAATGGTTTCAGCTGTTGTACTTTTCAAAGTATATTGGAGTTTTTGGCTTTCACCTCGGCTGATGCAATGGCTCATGAAAAAAGTAAAGCGGTTCTATTTTCAGTTAATTAGGACCTGCATTGTGTTCTCAGCCCCCAGGGTTTCTTGTGCTTAGCACCTTGTAAATCATCCCAGAGGTTATTCTTATGAGTCATATTCTGCTTTTCTGCTTTTTTCCTCTTTGTTTTCTTCTTCTTTCTCCTGTTGGATCTTAATACAGACAGAGGGTGCACAAACCAAGTCTGTGTTGGATTAGAGGCCGTGCTCTTCAGCTGTCCTGATGTTTTCAAACACAGTTTTATCCAGATACTTTAAGAAGGATACCATTCAGACCATAGTAACGAGGGGTTCGGATAAATTGTTCAAGTGTGTTCCTATTTCAATAGAGTCTGTCTGATCAAGGTCTTAGATAGACGATGAATTTGTTATATTCTGTTACTTTATTGGTCGAATATTTTGACATTTAATGTATTTGGGGGTTTTAAGATTTTGTTAATATCGTTGTTAATATTTTATGGTTAAGTTGTATTTGAAAAACATGGTATTTTAACACGCTATTATCAAGCTTATTTCTTTTAAACCTTTATGTGTGTTGAGGATTTTAGTTTTTGTGGCTGTGCAGTGGTCATTTAAATGAGTCTGTTTGGACTGTGTTCTCCAACCTCACATAGCCTTTCATAGTCCATACCCCCCCCTCTAATTAAAGATTAAAGATTAAAGTCTATCTTGTGAGAGACTTAAGATACTTGGATAAGGTAAGAGTGAGGTTTTGGTCTTGGTTAAATAACCAGATTTCCCTGAAACATTTTCAGATATTTAGTTTAGTTAACTGCCTACTTTCTTAAAAAAGTATTCTAAATAACTCTGAGCATGATGCGAGGTCAAGGTCGTAGGCGTCTCCAATTTCAACTGTAGCAGCTGCACTCAAATAGAGCAGCGACCGAAGAATGTATGATTAGGTTTGTTAAGACGTGAGGGTCCCTTGATCGTATCAAATGAAATTGCTGAAGAATTAGTCATAGCCTGTAGCTTTATACTTGTTTTTTTGTATAAATGTGAATAATTAAGTCTCCTGGGCAGAGTTTAAATAGTGAGAGCTACTCTGTTCACTGCTTCAGCCTTCTGCTCTGTATTATGTGAGCTTGTCCAACAAGACTGGGATGTTTTCTTTGGAGCCTGCCGACTATGATTCACTGCCCTTTTACTTAGACCAAAGCAAAACACCTCTCCAGCTTTGTAGTGAAAAGGGATCTTATGATATGAAAAAGTAAAGAATGTAGAGTGTTACTTATGTTAGACTGATCACAATGAGCTGTATTAACATATTTGAACACCCCTCAATTCAACTCAATCCAATTTTATTTGTATAGCGCCAAATCATAATATACATTATCTCGAGGCAATTTACGTAGAAGGTCAAGACCTTAAAAGGTTATAGAGAAACCCAACAGTTCCCACAATGAGCAGCACTTTGGCGACTGTGGAGAGAAAAAAGTCCCTCGCTAACTGGAAGAAGCCTCTAGAACCAGACTCAGTGTGGGCGGCCATCTGCCTCGACCGGTTGGGATGAGCAGAGGAAAATGGGGAGGAGAGGGGAGATGGGTGGAAAAGAGGGGAGAGAAGAGAGATGGGGGGGGGAAGAGAGGAGAGACAGACCAGGAACAGCATCAGGTTTCAACTCTGACTAGCCCTTGTTACTGTCCAACCTTTTTGAACCATAATGGGTATTTTTTGTCTTGCAGCAACATGTTCCCATCTAATTTGGTCCAGGCCACCTTTCAGCAGGTAAGATCTTTATTTTCAGACACAGCACTTACAAACACAATGTCTCAGCACTTTTTTAAGTGCCTTATTGCAAGTCTCTCACTGCTTCTGTTTCTATTCCCTGGCAACAGTATCGAACAAGTAGCGAGTACATTGTGAAACCCAAGCCCACAGTGAGTCTGACCCAATCAGAGTCAACCACACGGCGAGCACTCATCTATGGTATCCAAGATGATAATGGAACTGACATCCAGAACTTCGCCCTTGACCTGACTCCACCCCCTGACGTGCTCATACGCACTCGGGAAGGAACCAGCGATGGCATGAATGTCCTTGGAATTGTTATTTTTTCAGCCACCATGGGTATATCCGCTTTATTCTAGCCTGAAGTCTGTTGTGTTCCACTTGCCCTCAAATGCACTGAAACTTATTATTGCAAATTAAACACTTTCATTTTAAAGAATGCCTTTTGTGTTTTCACAGGTATTATGTTGGGAAGGATGGGACCAAATGGCAGCGCCTTGGTGAACTTTTGTCAGAGTCTGAATGAGGCTGTCCTCAGAATTGTTGCCATCGTCATATGGTGAGGATTTCAATTTAGCTTTAGAAGTGTTTTACAAGCAGTGGAGGATGAACATGCAGCGAGGGGGGTGAAACATCATTACCACAATGTCATGTTAGTTTACTGAATGAATGTGAATAAGGGACTTTTATAGGGATCTTTTTAAGAGATACATTTGTATGTGGAACTTTTTATCTATTTCCAAAACTTTAGTACAAGCTACACTTTAATAGATATTCATTCATTATGTGATTCAAATCTAATGAGCGGACACTCTGTGTCCCTGTGTAGTTTCCCTGCCATGACCTTGGTTGCTGTGGAAACTGCTAATTTAGATTGGGCAGCTGTGTCTTCGCAGCTGTGTTGCAGATAAACAATGATCTACGGTTTAAAGTATTTGACATCTGAGTGACTTCTGCAGTCTCACTATTGAAATAACAATGAAGAGACTTAATGAAGGAAAATTCCTTCACTTTTTAACAGTGTCAGGTCAGTTCTGACGTCTTTGGTTATTTGACATTACACAAGAAATTACTAAATTGCCGGCTGGGTTATGTTTACAGGCAACTATTTTTGTCTCCGAAGTGCTCATTAATTAACAACAGTGGAGTCACTGGGGGTGGGTTGGGGAAAGATTGTGGTTCTCGGCCCTGTACTACGAAGAAGGATTTGCGGTTATCGGGGTAACTTCAGGTTTTCTTCGGGGCTTTCAGTCCTACGAAGCTTGTTCACTTCTTCTCAGGGTAAATCACCATGGTAACATATGCTGAATGGCTAACCTGCTTCGGAGCAGGTTTAGTTGAAGATAAGAGATCAACACATATAAAAGCTCCGCCCCCTTCCAATCAATTCCTTTCAAATCTGACATCCGGGATCTTGGAGGATCCTGTGGAGGATCCTGTGGAGCATCGTGCGCAGATTGTTAATTGTTAGAGGACCTCTGAGGAGGTCAAGGGTCTTCAGAGACCAACAAATCCTACTCCGATGAGTATCTTTATGAAAGATATAGATTCTCATTGGATGGAATGATAAACCATTGACAGCTGCTGGAGCCGAACATAACCAAAGTACCACAGACTGTCTGCTCTGTATCGTCCTACATTTCTTAACTTATTACCTGTTCACTGTGGCTGAAGCAGAGCAGCTCAACAGAAACAGAACAATGGCTCTTTTTAGTTTACATTTTATTGTTCTTTCTGGTTTTGTACTTACTTTCATTGAGTATCAGACTTGTTTCCAAACCTCATTGTGCATTTGTATACTGATATTAATATACAGTATAAGTTAAATAAACGTGTTGTACAAGGTGTATTGTAAAGATATGAAAATCAACCTACTTACTCAATACTAAGTATATTTTTAAGTTTATTTTTTATTCACTCCAAGCTGAACTTGAACTCGTCAGGGTTGCAAATAAGGCTAAAACTGTCACACAATGAGAATACATGTAAATTTCACATGAATGCAATGGAAACACAAACAAAATTATTTTGTTAGACGCTTATTTGTTAGACGCTTATATCTAGAGTCATAAAACCTGGGTTTACTTATCGAGTTCATAACCAGCATAATGAGACCTCCTGGGTATTTTGTAATTCAGGCCCCTGGTTAAATATAAATAGGCATCTTGTTTCTGTGACGACTGTGAACTTAAACCAGAGCACAATCTTCCCTAACCTCATATATAAGTGCTGTGAGAGTCTAAACATTACATAACAAAATTGATGGGTCACTAAAAGTTGATAATGAACTACAAGATCTGATATTTTGATAGAAAAAAAATATTGTCTGTGAATGTTTTCCTGATAAATTCTGTAATCAGATCTTAATATGCATATTAACAACATATCCTCAATATACTAAAGGTGGGGTAAGCGATTCTTGGAAACGACTGTTGGCATTTGAACCCAAGACCAAAACAAATACACATCTCCCTTCACTGCTCCTTCAGAAGCTCCACCTCCCTACATTCATGCACGTGCATGGCCAAGGAAACCACTGATCACAGAAAGTAGGAATTAGCAACCACAAACATCAGCAAATGGGACGGCACAATGTGAGCCAAAGAGACTTAATGTTACCCACATGACAAACAACAGAGCAACCTCTTCATCACTTTTCCTCCCTGTGAACTCTCGGTGGTCTCTCCTCTGTTGAAACGGCTCAAAGATGTTTACATGGGTCGTCACCCTTTTGTTATCTTCTTTGGGTTAACTGTAGTATGTGGTACTTCAGCATTTGGAGTGCTACTGTGAAATTGAATGTGGGTCCTGTGAGGTGGTGTTAGCATTTCCAGTGGCTAACAGTAGTTGTAAGTGGTGATGTACATTATCCGGGGACACTATCCTACTATCCATCGATCATAGAAGGCAGAGGAATGATTACATTAACTTGTTTGAGATGTAACAGGTGATGTGTCCACATATTATATTCATATTCATATTGCTCCAAGAAAGACGATTAATGTACTATTATCGTATACTTGACCATTCCCATGGAAATCGCTGTTTCCGATTCAGAGACCTGTCTCGCTCCCACTGCCCCTTTATCCCCCCTGTCCTGTGCACAAGCATGTATGCACTTGTTGTTGATTGGCTGGAACAGTGTTGTGCTGTTCAGGTTGTCCAGATTTCTTTGTTTCCCAGGGCTGTGTACTCTAACCACATTTTTTAAGAGCACACACACAGAACACAGAGTCTAGCAGAATCCAACCAAAAGTGTCTTGGATTGAAATCGCTTACCCCACATTTAAAGAAGCTATTTATAAATATTTAAGTTTAAAACACCCAAAAAAAGAATAAAGCTCATCAACATAATGTGTAAAAATAACATCTGTGTATTGTGTATCGTGCCCCAGTAGTCACATTTGAAAACACTTAGTACCTGAGGAGGTGATAATGAGTCATTTTAGTGCCCATTCTGCCCTCAGCCCAACAAAAAGTAGTAAATGCATATAGGCTATAAACCTGTGATGCAGCATTGGGCCTTTCCTTATTTGTTACGATAAGGGTAGACACACCGACTTCTTGTGAATATGTTGCCCCCTTATTTCTTTGGAGACAGAACTTGATAGTAGTCTAGTTCTTACACAAAGCTATAAAAGAAAATGTAATCTTGTTGCAAAAATATTTGCCGTTGCAGTTTAGCTGTATAAAAACATGATTTTTAGGAGATGATGTGATGAAAAGGGTGTTTTCATTATGATAATGAACATTTTTCATCTATTTCATTTGAGATTGTATCGTTTGTACACTTGTACAAACATCTCATGATGTCGCTCAACAACCCAACTATCTGTCAGTAAGTTATTTAAGTTGTATACAAAGACCTCACAGTTACTGTTTCTGACATTGACCAACTCCCCATTCAGGTACTTCCCATTTGGCATCGTGTTCCTGGTGGCCGGTAAGATCCTGGAGATGAGTGATCCGTCAGACATGGGGAAGAAGCTGGGTTTCTATGCCATCACTGTGGTGTTCGGTCTGGTGTTGCATGGCTTGTTCATCCTGCCTTCCATGTACTTCTTCATTACCAAAAAGAGCCCCATCGTTTACATTCGGGGAATCCTGCAAGCTCTGCTCATCGCCCTTGCAACCTCCTCCAGGTAAAGACAATTTCTATACAGTGAAGAAACTCAATTAATTAATCTTGTGTGAAAAAGAGATGTAAACGATTTTTTATTTTGTCGTTTTTTAATCTCAATACATCTCACAGTCCTGATGCTACAGATCCTTTCCTTTCATAACAACTCACAGGAACATGACTGTAAAAAGCCTCATAGGGATGTTGGGAAAACATCTGGTGTGTGGGGGAAGAGAATGGAATGTAAAGAAGCATTCCGCTCATCTGATTAGACTGGCACTTATCCATTTGTGCATGTGTGTGCGTTTTTTTGTGTGTGTGTGTGTGGTCAGGGCCACATTTTTGCATGCACATGTGGTTGATAGTTTGGGATATAGCACATTAATGTAAAAGCAGACATTATGTTCACTGTGGTACACAGATTGGTTTGTTAATCCCATACAGAAATGGACGAGAGCCAGCGGCTGCCTGGAAGTTGGTGAGCAGCAAACTGGAAATCTAAAACATAACAGCACATGTTGGAAATGCTTTGCGATTTGAAATAAATTGGACAAAACACACAAAACCACTGGTATGGTCAAATAAATTTGAAAGCATTTCCATGTGAATCCAGTCCTTGTTCTTGGAGAAGGTGCATAGTCAGCTTGTGGTATAATGGAGCTGATGACCACAGTATTTGGTGACTGGCTATGATCATACATTCATTCAGCTGATGGAGCCCTGAGGAGAATTAACCCCTGCAAGGCAGCAGGCCGGGCAACATCCCTGGGCGTGCCCTCAGGGCATGTGCTAAGAGCTGGCAGATATTCTCACCTCCATCTTCAACCTGTCTCTCTCACAGGCCACGGTCCCCACCTGTTTCAAAACCATCCCCATCAACCCAGTTCCCAAAAGGAGCCCAGTGACTTGTCTGAATGACTACAGGGCAGTTGCACTAACTCCAATCCTCATGAAGTGTTTTGAGAGAGTGGTTCTGGCCCACATTCAGAGCAGCATACCTAATAGAGGTACCAATCTTTGCAGCCCTTCACATAGCCATCTCCCACTTGGAAAAAAAGATGCCTACATCAGGATTCTCTTCATACACTACAGCTCCACTTTTAATACAGTCGTCCCTTACAAGCTCACTAACAAACTGCTAAACCTCAACCTCAACTCCACACTCTGTGACTGTCTGTCTGATCTCCTCACTGGCAGGCCGCAGCCTGTCAGAATTGGAAATACAACATCAAACAGCGTCGTGATGAACCCTGGCACCCCACAAGGATGGATTCTCAGCCCCATGCTCTACACACTGTTCACAGCATATAGAAGTGAGGTGGCAAGTCTGTTGACATGGTGTGAGGAGAACAATCTCACCCTCAACACAGACAAGACCAAGGAAATGATTATGGACATGAGAAAGGAGGGAAGAACTCATCGACCGCTGATCATCCGTGGGCTTGAGGGAGAGAGGGGGAGCAGCTTCAAATTCCTGGGCGTCTACATCAGTGATGGCCTCACCTGGACACTAAACACCACCCAGCTGGTCAAGAAAGCACAACAGCCGCTGTACTTCCTGAGAAGGCTGAGGAAAATTGCCACGTCACCAAAGATCCTCAGCAACTTCTGCAGCTGCATCATTGTGTGGTATGGGAGCACCACTACAATGGGCCGCAAGCGCATGCAGAGAGTGGTAAAGACTGCTGGGAGGATTGTCAGGACATCAGTAGCCTCTCTGCAGGACATCTACCACCGCAGAGTCCACAGAACAGCCTGCTCCATTATTAAGGACTCCACCCAGCTCCAACACAGACTGTTCACACCAGACTGAGGAACAGCTTCTATCCAACAGCCATCAGATTGTTAAATAGGTCAAATACTCACTGGCCCTGACACCAGCCTGGACCAACTCAACACACAGATCCTTCACTCTGCAATGAGTGTTTTGCACAGACTCAATAAGAACATAAATCTATAGCACTACCTTGCCCTAATGCTTTATTGTACATATTCATATTTTTTTATTTGTCATACTTTGATATTTTTTAACTCTTAAAAAACACGGTATTCAGAGTGGAAGGCAAAGAAAGAATTTCATTGTACACGCCTGTATATATGTAAATAAACGCTTTGATCTTCGAGATGTGTTAGCTGGGCTCAGATCAGTCAGATACATCTGTGCATGCTGAATGTCTTACAAACATGATCGCATGTTTTCTTATTCGTAAGAGTGTCAGCTGTTTCTCTCACCACAACAAACTGGAATAGTCCCCAGTTGTTAGCAGATATACTCAGGACAATTTGAGAAGCGGTTATGTTATTGACTTTTGAATCTTCTGAGCTCTTTGGTCTTCTTCTCTGTCTTCCTCAGCTCTGCCACATTGCCTATTACCTTCAAGTGCCTCTTGGAGAACAACCACATCGACCGTCGTATCATCCGATTTGTGCTACCCGTGGGCGCCACTATCAATATGGATGGCACTGCTCTCTACGAGGCTGTGGCAGCGATATTCATCGCACAAGTTAATAATTATGAGCTGGACTTTGGCCAGATCATCACCATCAGGTCAGTGGACCGTGCTCTATACCATCTGCGCTTGTAAGCTCATTAACATGGGAAAGATATCATTGGATTTGAAAGCAATGATGTCAACAACAATAAATCCTTTAAACTGTAGAGCAGAATCATCACGGAATATATATGTCTCTGGTTTTTTAACATATCCACTTAATTTAATGACACATGGGAGAGTAAATAGTAGGTTGGATGATGGATTAGAGGTTCCTTTATCTAATGAATGTGCCATATTTATTTATGTACACTTTTTATCCATTTATCTGTATATTTCGAAAGATGTTCACATTGTTTCATGAGCATCAATTACTTATTTTTGTGGGTTATTACTACACTATGCCATCAAACAGTAGAGATAACTCAGCCTTCTATCCCAGCTGTGCAGAAGAGCCAGCAATTGGTCATCAAAAGGTCCTGCTCTTCATCATGCAATCAAAGATCACTGTAAACATACAGAAAGTCATTGATGAGCATCTGAACCAGCAGTTTGAAATGATTAGCACCCACATACTTTCAAAAAAAGAAACCAAACCAAGGATTGAATCTCATACTGGTGGCAATCGGACAACAGTTTCCACCAGCTACAGTGTGGTGTCTGATCATAGAGATCATCCCAGAAAATAGAAGTGGGAGGATACAGATGATTGTCTCATCTGAAGGTGTTAAAGGACCGTCCTCACATAAAGGCTTCATCAGAATAGAGAGCACTCTATTTCTGAAGCCAGGGCCACATGAATGGAAAAATTTCACTTTAGATGTCACAACACTGCCACAATATCTGTTTCCTATTACACAAAAATGTTAAAATAACAAGAGCTTTTGCACATAATTTTTTTTTTTAATACTAGAATATATAATGTACAGTGTCACCACTTTACTATAGATTGATACTGATGCTTCAAATCCACATGTCTAAGTACGGACTTGCTTCTTCTCAGAACTTAAAATATTGGGGTGATGCCATAGCTCAATAGCAGATGACAACTCAATTTAAAGGACCCTTCTCCTACATGTATCTGTGTGAAGCTTCAGTCTCTCGTCAAAAGTATCTCCATGGTGTTGCACACAGCTGCAATCATGAGAAGTGATATTTCTGCCATGGGAGATGTGTTGGGGGAGGAGTTTCCATACACTGCAATGATCCAACAAGCTCTTTAATCAAAGCACACTATCGCCTTTAAGTGTCTTAGATCCGGTTTTAACCCCATAGAGTCAGTGCTGGGTAATGGTTTGGCTTCACCCATTGTCATTCTGCTACAGGGACAACGGTAAACCCCTGATTGTCTTTCCAAAATGAAGGAGGGACTCAAACCCTGAAATCCAGGGATTATACGTACATCAACAATAAACTATGAGGAAAACCACACCACTGCAGTGAAACTCCTGTGTATACTAATTGGGCACATTCATCTGCTGGTGGTTCTGGTGAATTTGAGAATGAGTAAAATAGGAATGTTTATAAAAGATCAAACGTATGGAAATGTTTTCTGAAATATATGAATGCGAACATATGTGTTTGATTAAGTAATAAGAATAAGAATCATTTTTTACACAGTAGTTTAACAGACACTTATGTAATGTTTTTTTATAAAATATTCAATATCCTTGCAAAATTATGCATGTAGTAAGAAAATTGAAATTACTCCAGATGGCCGATCATTGTGAGGGCACGGTCATATCTTCTCCTTTAGAGATTGTCTACAAACATAAATTAAGACATTAAAATATTACATCTTTTGTAGCTGTCATCCTCCCCTATATTCGCCAATGGATGTTTCTTTTATGTATAATTTCATAAAGCAACTGTAGATTGAAAATATCCGCTTATCTCTGTCTGAAAAGAGCCATGTGGCCACGATAAACCACCATGTCCCAGTCACGCCACCGGGAGACCTCTGATCCCAACTCACCTCCCCCACCACTAGCATGCTGCCATGAGTGGTGGGATCATCATCCTCAACCTCCGGATCTGCACCAGACTTCACATGTGCAACAACATGCAGTTCACTGTCCACACACTGTCCACTATTATAGACACCACGCACCATCTGACATCACAGAGGATGGGACTAATCCACATGTAGAGGGACGGCCTCTGTGGAGAAGTTATTAGTCCATTCTGTTATCTGCTAACAAAATGAGGCCAGGCTTATCTTTTGATTGATTTCCAAAAAGAAGAAGAAAAAAAAACATTCATATAATTTGAAGTGTTTGTACTATGAGTAAGTTCTCATCAAAACAACCTAGCTGCTTCCTGCTGCTGCCCATGGATAAAATAGAGTGGTTCAATTAAAAAGATTGGCTCAGTGAGCAATAACAATACTAAAGCAGGGTAAACTGTGTTTGAGACTAATTGATAATCTTTGTGTGTGGGAACTTAGATGTGATGGTCAGATCTTTCTCATTTTTAAAGACAATCTTTCAGACCATACAATATGGGTAAGAGTAGAATGGGATGCACTGACATGTTTTGCTGTCTGCCAAGCTTGGATGTGCAGAGGATGTTAGAGCAGCAGGAGACCAAACTCATAAAAGTCAGTTTTCCTGTTACTGCGTATATCGAAACATTGCTTTGTTAAATAAAAGAATACAAGTTGTTATTAGGAGCTGAATGATGTGACTTACTCCTTTGTTAATCCTATAGTGAAGGACTTTATGACTTGTACCTGCACATATTTTGCTTGGATATGCACTTTGGCTTTTCTTCTAAACATATGTTGGACCAAGGACGGCACAATAGTCTTGCCTTGATTTCCATTTGTGTCCTCGTGTCCTTCCTGCCTTACCAGGAGCCTTAATATGTGATGTTTTCCACTTAACTCCTGAAACTCACCATTTAGGAATATGGAGGAGGAGAAAATGCATCACCACAGTTTTGAAGCATTGATGTTGTTGGCTTGGCATGAAAAAAATATTATATACTGGAGGATACTGGCCTAGTCCACCAGTGTCTATATTATATGTGACCACATGGGGCGCCACACCAGAATTTTCAAATTTAATTTTATATCGCGTCAAATGACAACAAACATTATCTCTAGGCACTTCACCGAATGGCTTTAATTAAAAAAAGGAAGCATCAGGCAAATTACTCAACAAATGTTAAAGACAACAATTCAATATATTGTTTTTGTCAGTTAAATGTGCTTGCAGCGTGCGGCACGGTCACAAAATAGCCCCATGACTTACAAAGTCAGAAAAGCAATGTTCTGTGATGAGAATTAAGAATTGCAATTAGATTAATTAAGACGCGACATACAACTCTTGTGGAAACATCAATGAAATGAAAAGGTGTTTGGTAGTTTAGAAATGGTTAAAATACATAAATTCCTAAATCTCAAACAAAGAGTAAATTTCCTTTTGTAGTCCCTAGGCATAAACTATTACTATATGTATCAATCAAATCAAATTTTATTTGTATTGTCCATATTCACAAATGACAATTTGTCTCATAGGTCTTAACAAGGTGCGACATCTTCTGTCCTTAACTCTCAACAAGAGCAAGGAAAAACTACCAAACCACCCCCACCCCCGGTATTAACAGGGGAAAAAACCATAGAAACCTCAGAGGGAGCCACATGTGAGGGTTTGTATCAATTAAGGGAATAAGGTTTCGTTCTATAATCATACTGACATTCCATTTCTCTACCAGCATCACAGCCACTGCAGCCAGCATTGGTGCTGCAGGGATACCTCAAGCCGGACTGGTCACCATGGTGATAGTGCTAACATCCGTTGGGTTGCCAACCGATGACATCACTCTTATTATTGCAGTAGACTGGGCACTGTAAGTACCATGTGTGTATACCTCCATCACTTTTGCGGAACAGATTCAAACTAATCAAACAAGAGCAAAAACAGATGAGTCCCCTTTTAATCATGTCAGTTTCCTTCAGGCCAAAATGTCCAGAAATAGTGTATGAAATAATGTTTCTGGTCCAGTTGTTCATATTCTCTCCTCGATGTCTACCCCCTCTACAGAGACAGATTCCGCACCATGGTGAATGTAATGGGCGATGCTTTGGCTACAGGCATCATGGCACACATCTGCAGGAAAGACTTCTTGCAAGAGGGAGATGGGGTGAGTTAAGGGTATTTTCTCTTTTTGTCTTTGATAACAGAAAGGATCCACATGTGTATCTGCATACAGAGCAGGAAAGTGAGAACCGATCGCAAGTGGTCCCTCGAGATATGTCTTGAGACATCTTCTAATGCCAGGTGTGAAGTGACGTACTCAGAGCTGTCCACTTGCATGATCAAGCTGTTACAATGAAATATGGACCCCAGTGTGCTGGCAGTACTGAAGCTACAGCCACACAACAATGTTGTAGTTTTAAAATGCATCACCTCAACTACGTTTACAGGTGGCATCCCCAACACACCCCACAAAACCCCCCAAAACTAAAAAGTATTTTGGAAAACACTGCTGGATAGACTGTATATAAAGTTGAACGTCATGACAACTTCCATAAGAGAAGCCATATCATCTTGATCACCTCATAATGGCTCTGCGTAATACTGGTTAAAAAACATGCTTCCTCCATGTTAGTGGATGGGATATGGACCAAAGTCAAAAGTCAAAATACACGTCAAATAATTTTCTCTCAAAGATGGTCTCTGTCATTTTAGGTAGTTCTTATTTGTCAAAACCTTACTTTTCCCAGTAAGTTTGGTTTTCAATATTTGATGCAATAAGAACGGGGTGAAGCATCATGATATCTTAGCCTCATTTTTCTAAAACAAGAGGAAGTGGAGATGTGTCGTCCATCTTTAATTACAGTCTTTGGTATGGCCAGAGATTTATTTTCTGCCACATGTTACTTATCCGGTTTAGTTTTTGGTAAATACTCCATAATAGCAGAAATTAAGGAAGGAAGGATTCATTTCTTTGCAGTTATTGAAAAGTTATTGTCAAACTCAATTTTATGATTTCATATAATATCTTTGTTTCCTTCCTTACATCTTAAACTCTGATCATCCCACAACTTCCTCCCTTGACCCCCCCAGGTGCCACTGATCTGCGAGACCAAACCCACCCTGAGCACCCCACCTTTGATGAACTGTCACAACAACAATGGCAACTACCGGCCCCCTTCCTCAGGGATCAAACATGAGCTCCTCCCTCCTGACGTGGCCCGGCTCATGCAGCTTGAAGAGGGCGTGCGGCCGCTGACAGAGAGGAAGAAGCCACCGATTCCTCCAAGGCACCTGAAGAAGGGCAAAGAACAGTGCACCATTGACATGAATGGCCTTGAGACCAACGTATAGCCTCCCACTGGAGGTTTATGTGTTGACTGTGTAGTTGTGCTGATCAGAGCCTCGGAGCAAAGAACACCAGTACAGGTGGGAGGACAGGACGACTGAGCTCATCTTCACAGCATGTGTTTGATTAAAATGAACAGATAATTCTATAAATATTAAATGTCCTTCGTCTGGACCTTCAGGTTGAACTACTAAACTCCCAGACTCTGAAAGCACACGTGAGTACTTACATTGATGAACTGATTTCTATTTGATATCTACATTTTATATGATTTGCTGGTTTCTTTTTTGTTTTCTGTGCAACATGTTAATAAGACAAGTGTTTACTTTGTTTTATACTACTGCAAACAGCCAGTTATTTGAGTCATATAAGAGACGAGTCAGGACTGCAAGAGTCTGGTGTGAGCTGAATGGCAAGGAGGCAAAGTGAAATGTCCTAATTGTTTAATTTTGCCTTAACAACGCTGGTGGTGCTACAGGCTGACTGAGGAACAGGAGGAGCGATTTCACCAAACTTCCACTGTGGTCATGATTTAGCGTACAAACATGCAGTAGGATAGAGATTTTAAAGGTTTCATGGCTTCATTGAGTTAAACTTCCCTGGCACTTGAACAGCCTCAAAACATCTACTGGTAATGTAACGTAAACCAAGTGGCTCTTGTATGTAGGTTGAGTGAGTTTATTTGCTTCTGTTTGCAATGGCCTGTATCATTTGATACCAACAGCACATGAACTTCTGATGCACTGGTTGATATAACCTGTCGACATGATCCACTGCCTGAAGTCATTCATGTGAATGTTAGGCTTGGATGTTTTCAGGTCTGTGATTATACACTCTGTGTCTGTGGAAACACGTACTGGTCTCTGTATTCCTCCATAAAGTACTGACACCCTCACAGAAATACATGGGGGACAAATTATATTCCTTTGTTCATTACTTTGTTGTATAGTGAGCACAGTGATCAGAACATTTTACTGTTATATATCATACATCATTGTTGAGCATCATCATCTGTTTTTTTTATTATCTACATAAAACAAGCAAAGCTTTGCAGCCTAGTTTTGTCACAAGAAATGAGTGAACATGTTACGGTTATTCTATTGTGGGAATTTGTGGACCAAGTGAATTTAGTGCGCTCTAGATGCAGAGTGACTTCGGCTTACAGTCTTCAGGCGATGCAAAAGTACATTGCAAAGTTCAGCCAGAGGTAATATGAGGCTGCAGCAGTCGGAGTTTGACAGATCTTGTAGTTAAACACTGTCAGGACTGAATTACTTTTCAAGGTGCACCACCCACAACATGAGGTTTTTAACCTGCTTCATTCATACAAGTACCTCTTTTTCTCGTAGCTATATGCCTTCACTGTGTACATGTGAGGAACCACAGAGTTCAGATTTTCGCAGGAACTCTCTGTCTCACTTTCTTACAGATCAAACATTCCTACACCAAATTGCACACTCTAAATTTGGAAAAATACCTTGTTACCTCAGGCTGAACTTTAAAACTTTCCGATTTGAAACTGTGTCATTTACACCATGTGTTTTAGCAAAACGTTTCCGCTGTTATCCTCCTGATCTGGAGCCATGTCCGAGCACACTCAACACAAAGTGTGAGTGGGGATCAGTAACTGTAAACAAAGATGATGACAATGTCAAAAACATCCTGGATGCAGATGGTGTTATCTTATGCTGCTGACGTCATTTGGAGCCAGAGTCTGTGCAGCAGTGATGAAGGGGCGGAGTCTTGGTATCAAGGTCCTACAAGTCCACTCACCCCACCAATCACAGTCACTTTCAGCTGTCAATCATGAGATCTCAAACAACAACTTAAAAACACACTTACCAGAAAAATGAAGACTCAAACATACACCAGCATTATAGAACTACCTCAACAGAAAACATCATGAGGTGAAGGAAAGATGTGAAGTAGACTTGGTGCCAAAAAAATCTGACTGCGCTGACAATACTAGCCAATAATTGTACGATGGTGAATGGTGGAAAAAAAAAAGACATGTAATGTAATGGATGTTATTAATGTGTGGCAATGATAAATGTGGTTGTCACAAGGAATTGTTGGAAAGCATTATCATTTCCTATCATGAAGGATGACCTGTGTACCTTATGTTAAAGGAGATTAAAAAAGGGAAGCACTGAGGCTCATTTCCGTACTATTTCGAAAATTGGACCGGCTCTTATCATGGCTGCCACTGAGTCATTTCAATGTTTGGAACCTTTCTAAGCTATAAATGACTAGTTGGCTGACGACATCAGTGCACTGCTGGCTCTTCATCGTCACACCATCTCCCACATCTCTCTTCCCACTTGGGTGCATAGTGAGTCACCAAGATTATTTGAGAGAAGCTCAGTGTGCTGCAGCAAAATAGCCGTTGAATGGTTGCGCCAGAATGAGACCGATATCTGCACTACCTGCAGAAATGATCAGTGACGCTGAACCTGCTGAGATAGTGATCAGATGTTCTGGTGAATGTTCAGAAATGCAAAGTCTTTTCAAATTATTTATTGGTGTGTTTGATGACCGTATATGTGACAGTACAATACTGCTGTATGTGAAAGTGACACTGAAATCATAGCAATATAGTGAGTGATATTTTAAATGTCATATCTAAATACGTTCCATCTTCTTATATAAAACTGGTGCAGACTGAAGTAGCATTGAAGCTGAAATCGGTTTATGTTTTGAATATGTCATTCACAAGTTAAAGAATCTGAAAAGATATGTCTAACATCCTCCACATTGTAGGTAAATCACTGCATTTAATGGATATTACTGTACCAAAACAAATACTTCACTGGCTGTGTGTCACACTAAACACCATCGGATTGATTTGAAAGTAGTGCTGAAACAGCACTCTTATTACAATTTGTCAATTGAAAGAGAAATTCTAGAGATCCAATTTAATTAGATTAATAATTCAAATTATTCATGAGGTAAAAATTGTCAAGCTAAACTTGCAAACCTTACGATTTCAGTCCTGGTTTGATTTAGTTACTGGGGGCAACAGAATGTACATTTTTGTATGATACATGTATTGGATGCTGGGAGCAACAGACACACAACTGACAATGTAAGAAGAAGAAGAAGAAGAACAGCAAAAAGATCTGCTTCTGAGCACGGCCAACACATTTTTGTGCTAATCTATGATGTCACAATGTTTTAGTTAACAGTCTTGGTTGTACTGCATTGTGCAACACATCAGGATGTCTAGGCACCATGCTCTGTGATCTCTTGAGCAGTGTA
Organism: Hippoglossus stenolepis; assembly: GCF_022539355.2. Classification (NCBI taxonomy): domain Eukaryota; kingdom Metazoa; phylum Chordata; class Actinopteri; order Pleuronectiformes; family Pleuronectidae; genus Hippoglossus; species Hippoglossus stenolepis. The sequence goes on along the minus strand of NC_061496.1, from coordinate 25,062,939 downwards.
TGCCACCTGAGAAATGAACACTGCCAGTAACCATAACAACTTAAACTTAAAGGTCCAGTGTGTAGGATTTAGGAGGATGTATCAGCAGATGTTTTCATGTCTGTAAAATCCCTGAAACTAAGAATTATTGCATTTTCATACTTTAGAATGAGACCTTTCTATCTACATCAGGTAACATGGTAGACAACTTGGAAGAGGATCTTCCAAGTTGTCTACCATGTTTCTACAGTAGCCCACAACAAACAAACTGGACACTGGTTTCACAAAGGACCTTTCATAATATTTTTTTTTTCCTTTTGACTTTCCTTCTTCTACACGCTTGGAGTGGGGTTAAGTCTCTGGGGTATTCAGCTAGATGCAAATGTGACACCACCGCTAGATGCCACTAAATCCAACACACTGAACCTTTAAGGAATACAGTGCCTATATAATGAATATTTATAAAAATGTATAAATATGTATATATAAGTATTTATTGTACTGACAATTTTAAGGATTGTTACTTTAAAGGTTCTTTAATGTTATCTTTTGCTCTGTTATTTTTCTTTTCTACTTAATATCATAATAAATACTTAAGACTTTTGGAGGGTTGATATAATAAAATCACCTCTGGCTCGAGAGATTGATTGACTGCTCTAAAGTAACTAACCAATAGATTACTCATTCAAATTGAAATAAAGCCATGTTTGAGACTTGCAGTGTTTCATTCAACAGCCACTGTGGGTGTGTTGGTTTCAGTGGGAGTCCAACTGCTTATCTGGCCACTCTTGTTAAAACACAAATAGTTTCACAGTATTTCTAGTAAAATCAATTGAGTAAGCCAGGGAGAAGGGACAGCCATAAACCAAATGAAAGCATGCATTAAGATGCACAAAGTATAAACATCTGCTTAAAGGTGCAAACTAATTTTTCATTTTGATACAGAGACATTTTCAAAGGAAAATTCGTGAATAGATTTTTCTTAGAATAAAGCAGAATAACAAAATGTAAACGATAGAAAGATGTTGTACGGCAACAGTCAATACAATATGAAAGCTCAGATATAAAGATATACTAACCAGCCCATACAATGGAAACTAAAGTAACTTCATCTGGTATCCTGCACCAGAAACATGTGACTCTGCCACTCAGCACAATACGATAATGAACCAGGACAACTACATTCACAGGTTCATTCCCATTTAGATAATATTTCTGTCCTTCACACAATCAAGTCCAGTTTAATTAAGCGTCTCTTATGTTTCCTGCTCCTCCTCCATCATCATATCGCCCTCCATGTCGTCTCCTTTAAAGGGAAGGTCAGTGTTTGCTGTGCCAATGTCCAGCACTTGCAAGTTGGACAGGTGGGCGAAAGAGCTCTCATCCACAGAGTTCACAGACAGGCGGTTAAACCTTCATGGGAGACAAAGAGAGGAAATGTATGTGAGAAGGCGAGGGTTTAACAGCAGTTGACATTCACAAATGTCATCTGTCATCTCTCCACTCAGGGATCAGTACAGTGGGATCCATCTGTTGAGCACATATTTCACACTGAGCAACACCCACAACACATATATGTGCTCACTTTACATCAAAGTATTTCATCTAATTTAACCTGAAATCAACTGCATCTACTCTCATCCATCAGTGAAAATGCTTGCAAATGTTGTCTATGAACTTTAACAGCTAGCCAACATGCAATGCATATGGACATGCAATAAACACACACACACGCACACACACACAAATCCTTTTTCCCCTTCCTTCACTGATGCAAAATAATGAATGAAATGGGTCAGCAGCTGATATGAACAACATGAAGAGGACAACAGCCTGGAAGGGTCAAGGCCCGTGAACACGAGCAATAAAGCAGCTAGGTTGAGGTCAGACTGAAAACCAAACAGAACAAAATCCTTGGAAGCGTTTGTCTGTAACCTCTTTGCTCTGCCGTCTGACAGCTGCTTTCAGCTGCTCTGCTTGCGGGCATAAGCCTGCACTATGTGAAACAAACCAAAGTGGAAAATTTGCTGAATGCACACAAGTTAGAGGAGATGGGGAGATTAGATATCAGCACTCTGCAAAATGAAGCTCAGTCCAACACAATAAATTTAGTTGATTAGTAACAGAAGAGGAATTTCTTGTAAAAAGTATATCATTTTCTATGAGTTTAGATTATGCCTTGAAATGTAAAAAGAAGACTTTATAAACAAAAATTTGAACGGCTATAATCTCTATGTGTATCACAGTATGTTTCACAAATGTAAATACCAGGTTTGACAGTTATGAAAATGTGCTTATTGACTTTCTTGGCAGGAGTTACATAAGATTTATAACAATCTGAGGTCTCCACAGTTAATATAAAGCAACAGCACATGACCCCTATAAAACCACAGCGGGGATTTTACACTTGAGTTTTGAAAATATAATGTGATAATTAGTTTCCTTTAAAAGTACTGCAAGGCAGATTTCCTTACTTTTTGAAAGGGCAGGGTCAGCTGTTTCCCCCTGTTTCCAGTCTTTGTGTTTAGCGAACTCACATACTATTAAGTAAGCTTATTCCCCAAAATTTCAAAATATTCCTAGATTAGATTTACCACTTAATAGTGCAGTGTCCATTCTAAACCTGCCTGTATGGAATGGGCTGTTTGCTTGGCCTGTGGTAGAGCTGGTTGCAGCTTTGTTTCTGGAAAATGTAACAGTGGCCTGCAGTAACTGAGCTGCGGAAAGTGAAGACCTGCTGCAGGTCAACAGAACCCTGAAGCCACTGATGCTGCACTAAGAGCTGTTCACCTGTTTATTCAATGGTCAGTGAAACTCGACTCAGTAAGCAGAATTGCAAAATTGGAGAATCAGTTGTTGTTGCTGTTGTCTTCAACATGCCTGGTACATACTTTGAAGAGTTGCAGCCACCAGTCACCCGTGTTATCAAAGATTTTTAATATTGAGCATTTTGCGTGTCCGAATCGCACAAAATCTGACACTGCACTTCCATGCACGGGCACTTAACAAAACACCAACTCGTCCACAGACTGAAGACACACTTCCCTACCCCCACTGACTGTTTATTTACACCATGTTTTAAGCCTAAAGGTCCTCTGATATCCTCCTCTGGAGCCTAATTCACATTCGCAACACCGCACAAGTGGTCACCATTTACCTCAATGGGATTCGGCTGCAACTCTGTTTACCCCTGAAACTCCAAGAGTGTTTTGTGGACTCAAACAATTCACCCACCCCTCCATCGGCATAGTGGTGAGTAGATAATGAGTGAATTTTCTTTTTTCTGTGAGCTATCTCTTTAAATAAAAGCATCAATCTCCTCACAGCTATGATTCGGTCACACTTGTATAATGTTTCCTGAGTTGGGATCAATCCAAATGGACAAGAAACATAATGTAAGGAGCCACAGGATATTTCCATAAACCCCTGAGGACCATGAGGAGGGTTAAGGTCTATCCTCTACTTCATGTCTCGTGCAATTACTTTGAAGCAAACTAAGTTTGTGCAAACAAACATGTTGGATGGATGGAGTGTTGATGAGCGCCTGACTATTAGAAGGAACATATGACTGAGACTAACAAATAGTTTGCATGGCCCTTACCGGAGGAAGATGCCTTTGATGTTCGGAGTGCCTTCGAATGCTGAAGCAGGAACAGTGGAGATGCGATTACTTTGTAGGTGAAGGTACTCCAGAGACTCAGGAAGGTCCGAGGGGATGTGCGACAGCTGGTTGGCAGACAGATCTAATGTCTAAAATTACAAGAGGCATCGTAAATAATCAAGCATAATAAAGCATTTTCGCTGATCTGTATGTTAAATCATTCTTAAATAAGAGGCAATATGCAGAAATATGTTTTATACTCAATATGTTACTTATAGCCATTTTGCACTGCAGGTTGCAAAGAATCAAGACAATTTATAGCCACTGTCAAAGGTTCTGTTTCTTGCTTCCACTTAAGCTATATTTTGTTGCTACTGAGGAGGTGATATAGATACTTTTTTCAGGAATTAGTCACAACCCTGTAGTGCAATCTTGACAAAAGCTCCTGCCTGCCATCTCCACTTTTATATATTACCACTCCAATTGCCAGTGATTGCAATGCAAGTTTTGCAACCTTAAATACAACACTCACACATGCTGTGTGACAAATCAGTGCAGGTGGTGCCTGATAGACAGGTTTTCCTCTTGGGCTTAGCTGGCTGCAGGCTTGCTGCTGAGATAATTCAGTAGTGCACACTTTTATACTTTTCTTGATGGCTACTGCTGACACTTTCAGTATTTGATAAAACTTCTGCCCATATTACCAAGGTCCCCAAAGTCCTTTTACCAAATGTCTACCAATTACTTTCACTCAATATCAGAAATAACCATGGGCCACAGACATGACCCTCTCCTCTGTATATGACAGGCCCAGTAGCACTGAAATGCACTTTCCTGGTTTCAGAGCAGTGCCGTTGATCTTGATTCACTTGCATAGAAAAGCTATAGTCAGCCTTACTTTTGCTCTTTTAATGGTAAACATCAATGTTTGTAAAATTCAGTGGGAGCACAAGAAGGAGCTAGTAAAAGGAGCCTCATAACTGTCAGAAATATTGATGCTATGAGAAGCCCCATGTTACGAGAAGTAAGTTTATGCAGTGGACAACTAGGGCTAACGTCTTCCACTATTATCTGATCTGTGTCCCCCATCAGACACTCACTGTGAGCGCACTGAGCTCCATCCAAGCTCCTTGGTAGACTGAGTTCAGTTTCAACTGGTTGTTACTCAGGATGATCTTTTGTAGCTTCTCCATGCCCGTCAGTGCACCATCCGGAATAGAGTTGATCTGATTGTTCTTGATTTCGAGCACCTGCAGGCTGCGCGGAAGACCCAGGGGCATGGAGTGAAAGTTGTTCCCCGACAGGTCCAGTCTTTCCAATTCGCGCAGCTTCCTGAAGGCTTCTCTGTGAACATTTTGGTTGGTCAGCTTGTTGTAGCTAAGATTGAGCTCCGTTAGGGTGTAAAGCAGGGCCAGGTCATTCCGGCCAAGTTCAGAAATCGAGTTGTGGAGCAGCATTAGGGTCTTGGCCCGTCGAGGCAAGCCCCGGGGAACCCGCTCCAGCAAATTGTTATACATGTGTAGAGTATGCAGCTTCTTTAAACCCTGGTGAAAAAGCAAATAAAATATTCAAAAGTGATCCATTATTACGAAGAAATTCAAAATGTCAAATGTGAAGCAGTGGAGAATATCATCTCATCAAGGGCTTTCTTACAATTGAAAATCCTCGATAAAATCATCATGTTATTACACGATCGTGTGATTCTGTGAAAGATCTAAGAGAATATGAAATGAAAGAGAAACGTACCTGGAAGGCACCTGGGTGGATGGAACGGGAGCGGATGTTGTTATTGTGGAGAAGCAAGTACTCAAGGTTTCGGACAGAGATAAGAGCGTCTCCGGGGATGCTGCGGATGGAATTCTTCTCCAGGTGAAGCAGCACTAGATTGCGAGGCAGACCCTTGGGGACGACGCTCAGATTGTTATTTGACAAATCCAGGCACTCCAGGCTGTTCAGTTGGCTACCAGAAGAGAGGGAGAGGAAGTCATCAAATCAGTTCTCTGATCCTGAACTGTGTTGCTTTCTCTCTGCTGCTGCAACACAAGAGTTCACACATAAATTAATTTGTAATCAATGCGTTGTGGTGCCATTAAGGCTTTACACAGGGCCATAGCATCAGCATGCTTGAATATATTAACAATATATTAACCACTGAGGGTCTGTGAGTGAGGATTTTTCCACCTGAAAGTCTCGTTGTCCATGCCCTCATTGCTGAGCAGATTGTTCTGGAGATACAACTCTCTTAGGTTTTTCAAGTTGTCAAAAGCCCCAGCTGGGATTTTCTCCAACTTATTACTCTGTAACCACAGGAACAATCCAAATGTTAGCATCATGGCCATATTCATGAGTTAAAGACACAGATGTCATCCACCCAACATCTAAGTGCAAACTTAAGCTGGAAAACCATCTGGTATCTTATATTATTCTCTACTCTCCTGGTAGTATGCAATGGTACAGGTGCCATACCTTTAGATGAAGACGATAAAGGCTGGAGGGCAGGTTCTTGGGTACAACCCGCAGGAAGTTGCTTGACAATGTTAGGATATCCAGATTGTCAGAAGCATTGAACATGTGATCAGGAAGCCCTGCATCAGTCAGCTTGTTGTTATGGAGATACACAGACCTGGGAGCCACAAGGGATACTGCAATGTGTAACTGGACATAAAACTTCCAGAAAGAAGGGATACATTTACACAGATACACACATTCGTACCTCAGTTTTGGTTTATGGCCAAACGTATATGGGTAGATCTTTGAAAGCTCATTCGCAGCAAAATCAGCACTAACCAAAGAGGGGGGTAAGACCTTTGGTGCTGAAGTAAGCTGCAAGTAAAAGAAAACAAATATCCTGTTATGATGCTGCAAAAACTCTTAGTGGACAAACAGTGTCTGAGTGTCTTTGAAACTGGAGTCTGCAGTTTTCATCCTCTTTGTCAAAGGTTACTTTTTCTTTCAACTATAACCACAATCTTTCCCTGATATAAATAGGTATTTTAGCCTAGCTGGTGGTGGGGCTCCTGAGATACAATGTTGGTCGCTTGGTCACTTATTCAGACAGACCACCAATTGCAGACATTTTGTGGTTTGTGTTAAATGTCTGCTGTCAACGATCCAGGGAAACACAAAATCTTCTGGATGGTTTGGTACAGACATTCATCAAGAATTTTAACTTTGAACTAGTTTTAACTAGTTAAGACTCAACATCTAGTTGTCCCCTGAAGATGAGCATTAATAACTTTGGGCATCCTTTAACTTTTTATCCAGTGCCACCATGACGTCAAAATGATGATGTCCCAATACCTGCAAAATAAATGTTATTGCCAGCAGCCTCGGCTATATAAGTGCAAATTAGAAAATGTTAGCACTAAGATGGTGATCATGGTAAACAGTGTATACGTGGAGATTTGACATGAGCATGCTAATATGGTAATGATAGCATTTATCTCAAAACGGACAGTCTTACAAAGCTGCTCGACTCTTACTCTTTTCTAACCGTAGATAATTACAAACAGGGATGTTTTGAAAAGCAACAATAATACATTCTTGTGGTTTTTCTAATATTTTCTTTGCTACAGCTTGTCCATCATCTCCAAAGAAGAAAGGCAATCTGTGTACCCCTTCATGAAACAGCACAGTTTACCACAAGTACAACTTCACCGTAAAAAAAGCAGTGAATATAGAAATCCGGGAAGCACTGGTGAGATTAGATGTTCATTTAGAGCTCTCTTTTTTTTATAATATGGTTTATGGATTAAAGCAGCATGGGTGTCTTTGAGGCTTAGGGAGCACTTTAAAATCCCCTATTCTTCCTGTATCCTGTTTGCATATTCATCCCTGTAAAGGCACAAACAAATCTGGCCATCTTTTCTCTTTTCTCTGTGTCCAAAAGGGTCAGTAACATTTTAGCTCTGACCAGCTGGCACAGACATACTGAGAGTCATTACAAGCATAAGCTCACACAGAGCGTATGACTGCCACCTCTCTCGGCCAGCTGGCACTATGTCACGGTACTATAACAGAATAGAACAGGAAGATGAAACTGTAAAAGATGAACTTGCTGTTGCATGATTGCGGCTGGTAGAACAAACATTTGGCTCACCTTGTTATTCGCCAAGTATAAATAAGCTAGCTCTTCCAGCATCTCAAAACCTTCATCTTCAAGGCCTGTCAAGAGAAAAACATACCGCAATGGTTTTTGTTTTAGTAAGTTTCGAATTTCAGATGTCTTCAGTTCACTGACTCATAGTTAGTTTATTATGTACTTTGTTGATTTTGTCTCAGTTAGGCACTGGTAACACCATGACATTTAAAACAAATTCAGTATGTTCCTGAACAGTTTTGTTCAAGTAATTTAAGATTTAATTGGTAATTTAAGGTTTAATAAATTGTGTTTCCACATTAAATATATACAAGCAACTAGACCTATCTTATATATTTTGTTGAGTTATGTACCTACATTGTCCAAAATGGTCCCAGCAATTTTCATCAAAATGGACAAAATGGACTATCCAGTTTTAAGTAACATTTTTACACTACACTCTTTTAGATCTTGGTCATATTTAACTATATTTATTATATATTTATAATTGTGGTGTCTAAAAGTTAGGACTGGAATAGGAAAGTGATCTGTCTGAGCCAGTTGGAAAAAGGAAGAGTTTTTAGTTAACTGACTCTCGGCACAGCCAATTTGTCACAAAGTGAATTTCAGGAAGTTGACAGCAAAGTTAGGAAGATTTGGATTCGAAAATGATTTGGCAATAAATGATTCCAGATTGCAAGTGTACTTAAAGATGTAAGAACATATGTAGTCTTTTCTTTTGTATACATACAAACTGTGATCAGGTTTGTGTGAAGCACTTTGTAACCTCGTTTAGATAAGTGCTATACAAATAAAGTTATTATTATTATTACACAATCTCACCACACTACCTCACATACAGTATGTCCCGTTACAACAAAATGTTTAATTCCCAAAGAATTGGCAAGCTGCAATCAGTTGAGCAAGAAAAACAAAAACCAGCAGTAATCACAGCTGGCCAGAAATAAACAGAGCCACAGTATCTTCAACTTAGAATCCCCAGAATGGTAATGAGCAACTGTCATTAGCTGCACAAACAGTGTCAAGAATACATGACTCACGCTTTGTTTGGGTATTGTGTGGTTAGTGTAGATGGAATGGGTTGACTAATAGAGCAACCTGGAGCTATATTGGTAAGGGTCAGGGTTACTGTGAACTTGCAATGTTGTTTGCATGCATCCACATTTCAGAGCATTACTTTCTGCCTTTTCAAGTGATACTGATGTGAACAACTGATCAGTATTGAGATTGGTCCCTATAAATACAACTTAAAGGCCCCATATTTTACACCTTTCTGGGATATAATTCGAGGTATTGGTACCCCAAAGATGATATATCAGTGGTTTAAAGTAAAAATAAAATATCTACTGCAATGTGTATTTCCATGTCCTCTCTTCCGCCTCTCTCTGGTGCTCCAGACAGAACAGGCTTTTTTCGCATGCCTCATTCATTATTTATGAGCCACTCCTCTGATTGGCTGCCTGCACTTCGAGTGACACGCGACCAGGCCTATCACCGGTCTCATTCTGGAGCATGGAAGATCTCTCTGGTAAACACAAATGGCGACGACCACAACTGAGAGTCACGTTATCTATGTTTGGATACAGCTGTAGAAGACCAACATTCACGGTCGGTTACAACATCCAAATCGACCCATCGTTTTGAGCCTCCACAAGTCAGCACAGACTCAGAGCTGAGCAGGACATGTGGGCATCCAACTGTCTGACTATAATCTGCTCCCTTGCTGTACGCCAGAGTCCTGCTAGGTGTTTATGTTGTGTTACAGTGTTTACCCTCTGTAGTGAGCCAGTTGTTCTGAAGGTTGAGGGTCTCAAGCTGATACAGATGGGAAACGTGCTCCACTGTTACCTGCTCGATTTTGTTGTTCTGAAATCAGGACACAAAACACAGAGAGGAAAACATGATGAGTTTAGCACAGGTAACACAGTCCTTTCTGAGCTGAACTACAAAATGCAAATGCCTACTACTGCCTATGTGGGTGTGCAAGACCTGCAGTAAGAGACGGCAGATTTTATCTGACAAATCGGATGGAAACTCTGTGAGGTCGACTCCAGCGCAGTCCACTGCCTCCTCTGATGTACAGCTACAGTCTGATGGACACTGGACAGGCGGAGATTTTGTCGCCACTTTTGCAATGTCAGTCCCCATTATTGGTTCTTCCTCTTCCACTGGTTCCAGAGGGGCCTGGCATCGCACCAAAACCGAGGCCAAGAGCAGCACACTCAGGGCCCGCAGGAAGGAGGGCTTGGGAAAGGCCATGTTCACTGCTGAGCTCTCCTGTTGCACGAGCACATGTGCATGCAGTAAAGTTAAAATCATCAGGTTATGGATGAAACTTGCAATTTAGCTACTTTTTTGATACTGAAGCAATAGTAGGTGTCTTTGTTTTACTCTAGGACTTTCGTAATTGAGTATATGTTGGGTGACACCAAATAAAGTGGTGGGAGTAGCATTCTGTTGTCCCTCATCACTTTGCATTAAGGTAATCCTAAAGTGCGAGGAAGCCCACTGCCTGTCGGTGACTCATAACCAACTCATTCTGACATTTACTATCCACAAAATGCAGAGAAACCCAGAAATAGTTCAAGCTTGTATAGTGAACAAGTTCATTTACTCAAAAGGGGATGTGGCTGAAAAAGGCAGGCAACGTATACTTATGTACCTTAAACTCAACACAATGAGGTGAAAGATGCCAAAACCCTCTGAAGCACTGAGGGGAACTGCAGAGTTAGTGATGAATCTCTACGGGTTCATCACTGTAGGAGATATCTTTCAAAAACAAGTGGTCCTGTTATCCTTTGTAATTTGATAAATTTAGTGGGACAAAGTGTGGGAATGTGGGAATTGCTCTTTCACGTCTGAATGTGGAACACATCTCGTGAACTGTTCTTCTTATCGGCTTCACACCAAAGTGCAGTGTCAAAGTTGGCGGTATTTGGACGTGCAATGGACAGTTCAGTATTAATAAAAATGTAATAAACAGATGACTAGCGCTCTGTAGCAGTCAGTGGTGCAGTGTACCCTCAGTCTGTGGACTGAGTTGAACATGTCTTCTTCTATGTCCACTGGTCATTTTAACAATTCAATTTTTTTTTATTTCACCATAATGGACAGATACAGACATTCTGGAGTATTGAATCAGTTGCTTAACAGACCTCTTGAATAGTCGACATGCAATGTATAAAAGAATAACAGCAGTAAATCACTAAAATGTATGTATTAACCCCAAACATGAACCGAATTAAAGCTAATTAAGTAAATTTTATATAAAAACATTGACAATAAAATCTTCAGTACATAAAAAGCACTGCACAAAGGGACCAATAAAAAGTGACAGTATATTGTAGAACTGTTTGAGGAGGACTCACTAATGACAAGGAATAATTCTGAAGTAGCTCCAGAGGTCGCAGTGAATATGAAAAGATCTGCTTCAATACATTTTTGATGAAGGTGGAATTAATATCGACAAAGTCATGAGGTTGATGCACTGACTAATACACCTGTACAAGTCCAGAAGGACATCTGTCCAGAAGGACACCTGCTAAACTCCCTCACTCACTCACTCACTCACAACAGTGAAATTTAAGTGTAAAAACGTATTGTTCAAGCTGAATTTTTTTATTATTTCGAAACACACATTTTGTAGAGCTCTTCAAAATCTCAAAGCTTACATTTTTGACCATTTCCTGTGATTTCAACTTTAAACACAACACTTTGCTCACCCTAAGAAACTGCCTCAGATCAGGCAGCCTGTCGAGCCAAGTGTTCTACAATAACATGCATTTGGTTTCTTTCTAAATGTCAAAATGAATTCATGAGTCACAGTGAGTACTGCTCAGTCTGTGAAAACAGCTGTATAATGTTTACTGTGGCTGGAGGAAACAGAGCCCCTCAGGGGTGAAATGGAAGAAAAATATATAAGCATGGAAAATGTGCCTGTGCAGTTTGGTGAACCATCAAACTTGTTGTTTCCGGCTTTTATACGTATCTGGTATTCAAAATAAAGATGGACCCTCAACTATGAATAACCTGCATGTTTTTCTGTTAACTGCAAAAGTTGTGCATGCTAAAAAGCTAAGTGGTGATGGCGTACATATTAAACCTGTGAAATATTAGCATTTTGTCATTGTCCTTTGAGCATATTAGCATGGTCACTAGCGTGGCAATGGACTTTTGGTCTTGATATTCTGATGATCAAAGACTCGAAACTCCTTCCCATGAGTCAGTATGTTTACATGCAAATGTCAGATTATTCAGAAAATTGGAAATTGATGCAGATCATTTAAACAGTCAAAATTGCTTTTTCCCAAATGCCCAAATAAATAACAATATCTGGGTTTTAGGGATATTCTTTGTAAATGTAAACAACAAATTCAGAAAATGCTATTTAAAAGGGGTTTTATGGCAGTTTGCAACACACTGCCTTTTGCCTGTTTACAGTCAGCTCTGTGAGTTGTACACAAACCAATTACACAGTTTGCGAGGCTCGGGTAGAGAACTAAGCTCATGAAAAGCCCACAAGAGACACACCTATTTTTAAACATTATGAAAGACATGAAGCTATGAACAGGCTTTTCTCTGAAGAGTAATAAAGTTAGAAGATGCGTAGCCAAATGACATCATGGCTCCATGTAAACAGAAGTAGTAATAGAATATTAGCAATGTTAACAGCTCAGTATTTGTGGTCTTTTTTTGGAATAAGGACAAAGAACTGAACATTTCGTGCACATAAACGTTTTGAATGCAACCAGAAACCTTTTCAGAAAGGTTTTTGCAGTCTCGCAGTTGTTTTAATCCATTTAAATATGTGTCCTTGATTTATCAACTGTGTTCAAAACACTTTTCCACATGAGTATTTTCTTCTATGAGTCTTAAACCAGGTAGACATTTTTGAATGGCATGATGGGAAGTGTGGGACCCAGTTTCTTTTTTTTATCCATACGAGAGACAAAAAAAATGCTGCTTCAAAAGAGATTCTTTTTAATCTGACCATCAAGTTAAATGTTTTGGAAGTTAATAAATCACTGAAGTAGCCCTTCAAAGCAAGCACATCTCGATCTTTTTCAACCCATCAACCTTCATCTCTCCCTACAGTGTCATTTCCAATTTGGGTTTAGCAAAATCAAAAAAGATATTGTATCTAAAATGTATATTAATTGCTGGAGGGTTTGCATTATTTACGTACCAGGCCAACAACGAAAGAAAGCCGTCTCTCTGCTCCTTTGTCTCTGCTGAGTTTGAAGCTTCAGTCCTCACCAACTGCAAGAGCTAATTTGAAAAAGGAACGTAAGCATCTTCCTTACGCCTCGCTTGCTTGGCTTTGCAATCATTCAACAATCATACATTCACAAACATCAGTTTCAGGTATATTTCATAAAATAATATGAATGTAGCCTTTTCATTTGTCTGGCAAGCAAAAGGACAGTGGCGTTTTCGGGGCTAGTGTTTGGTAAAGCCTTCAAAAAGCCCTTATCACCTCCAGCCATGGCAGCTCTCAAGAAGAACCTTTTCAGATTGTTTCACCACAGGCACCAGAAGGACAGTGGTAAACACTCTGACAAGTGAATGCACACACACAGGACATTTAAACAGCAGCATGGGAACACCCACATACAATGAAAAAAAAAAGCCTGATGTGCACTTGACTGTTCAATCTTGTCGATGGCTAGATTGAAAACAGCATCCAGGGCTCAGGGAGGAGTTTAAAGCCATCACTAGGTCAACAACCCACTCATATTACCATATAATTGTCGTTAAAGTGAAAAAAAAAATTCTGAGCATTTTGAAAGTCATCATATTTTCATTTTGCTCTACTTTTTCTGAGCTGAGCAAAGGTTTTGAGGTGGATTTACTGCACTGTTAAATAGTCATCTGAAATATACATGCCAGAACTGTCATGCATGGATGAATGACCTTGATGCATAAAGCTAAAGTCTATGCTCCGTTTACCATAACAGCCACCCATAAGCAGGGAGCAGGAAAGTCTGCAAAAGCAACATGCTGGTTTATACAGTTTTACTTTACCCCTTCCGCACGTTAGCTGAAATGCACTCAAGTCTGACGTCCAGTCCAAACACAGGCTGTCCCACAGCGAGCAAGGAGTCACCCAGCCACAGCAGATACCCTCCAGATGTGAGAAAGAAGTGGGAGTAGGAGAGAGAAAGTCAAGAGAAAGACAGGAAAGGGAACAGGCGAGAGTGAACGGGAAGGGAGTGAGTACGAGAGACAGCTCTGACCTGACTGGGAGCCAAAAATGAAAATTCTTTCCTGTTTTCCCTCATCTTTTTCCCCAAGTATTGCATTTTTTCCCATCAATGCAGGTCTTGTTAGAAGTTTGTGCTGTTATCACTGGGTTGTTGGAGTTTACTCTTGATTCATGCACTTAAAGAACTGATCAATTCGAACAGACAGGGTGGCCACATCTTGGATGTGAAACGGTAACAATTAAAACACAGTCTCGCTCTCTGGGGTGTAGTGACTCTGAACATCTGTGTTGCAGATTATTGATAAACGATGACACAATGTTGTATTAGGTATGTGTAAACAGTTTGTTCATCTGGTTGAGAACAGAAACATGTTATGAGATGACTTTCATTTCGGACACAGATGAGTCATCTCTAATATTTAAAAAGTGGAAGAGCAGCCTGCCATTTGTTACCATTACGATGCATTAGCACAGTTCCATGAACTTCAATTTTATAGCTGAACATCATGACTGGAAACAAGGAACTTGAGAGCCTGGCTTTGTCAAAATCTAACAAAACTTTTTTTCTTTTTCCACTCTTCACCATAGACTTGAGGTTGTGTTGTAATGATGAGAAGAGTATGTAGACATGTATATTGTAATTTCATTCATATGAAGGGGATGACACAGTGGGGGGAGGTGAGAGACAATCAGGGTAGAAACTACTCGTGCTTCTTTCAGACATGCAGTGAGCTCCACATGTTCTCTAGAGGAGGGGTATGTGTGGACACAAATGTCCGAGTGTGAGCCTCCGCAGTTTCTCACGGACTTTCACCGCCTGGCGAGTAAAAACTCAGCAGGAAGTCTGCAGAATCCAATGCGAGAGCACAGCAGGGGATCCCCCGCTGGATTCACCACAAGCGAGTGGGGGGTGATGACCCTTCTAACACGCGACACACAAAAATAAAAACTAATTTAAAAAATCCCACAGTGGAAAAGCAGTGCAACACACGTAGAAGACACCAACAAAGATGTGAAGAGAGTTTGTGGTGATAAGAGCTGTGTCGACGTGCTGTAAACAAAATCAGGTGATCTCTGTAGTGGAATTAATAAATCACTTCCTGCCTCTGTCTGCTGCACAACCCCTCACCTGAGTCCTGCAGATTATTTGTTACTGTTGTCAATGCGTCTGAGCAGAGAAGCCCCCCTGCTGCATTGTTCATGAGTGAAACGAAAACTCAGGAGAAAGTCCGGACCCCATTCCGCGGAAATCCTCTGCGGGACATTGGTAAACTTGTAGTAAAACCTTTTTGCAGTGACATGTATTTGGGTCAAATCGGAGAGAAAGGCACAGCATAAACCTTTGGATTTACTGAAGAGTTTGGTTGTCAGCCTGAAAATGTCATACCAATTTCCTCTTCGTCACCTCTTCTGTAAAAGTCGATTTTCTTTGTAGGACAGATCTTAGTAAAAGACCAATCTGTAAGAACCAGCATGTGTTTTCAGTTAAATCTGACAGCCATCATGGGTTGATGTTGATTGGAAAAAAGGCTTTAAGTGTCCCTTATTTTCACCTCGATTTCCTGGAACTTTAAATTTTTTTTCCTAGAAAGTACCTGGTCTTTAAAAGTTGATTCTTCACACATTTGAAGAAAGGCACTACTCGTCAAATGGATTTCTGTCGTTGAAAACCAAGTTGGTATGAAACAGAAAACCTCATTTATATTGGCATCATAGAAACCTCTGTTCCTCCATTAGAGATTTGTGTCAAAGTTGCCTTTAATCACACAGCCAACCATTACAAGATCACTCTACAACTCCCTCCAGCATCAGTTTCTAGATTTATCTGTCTGGTGGTTTTTTTAAGTCTGAAGTTCAAAACTGAAAATGTTTTCATCAAGTTCAGCTGGACTCGATCAACTCAGAGCAACTGCTGCAAATCTTCCAGAAGTTTTTTCGAGAATGTAAATCCCCCACTTCCTCCCTTTTCACACTGCAGCCACCAACTGCAATCAATGAAGACAGTGATGATTGCTATAGGTCCTATATGGTTAAAGTGAGTCTCATCTACCTATGGCTGCTGAGCTGCTGTTTTCAGGCTGGCAGAGACGGACCCATGCATCTCTTCCTGAATCTGCAGGGAACTACACACACTGATCCGTGCTCTTCTCTACTCCTCATAATATTTGGCGGGCTGTTTTCCCCGAGAGGAGCTCTCTGGTCACAGCTCTATGTTATTTGTAAGTTTCCACTGTTTCATTGGAAGATGTTCAGAGAAATGGCTGTTCCAACAGGCTGATATCACAATTCTTCTGAACAGGTTGCAGGTTCATGTCATTCTTCAGGACACATCTCAGAACAGCAGGGACTGTGTTGGCTATTATCCAGATCAGCGTGGAACCATGGGACCTCTAATCTCTGTTTTTGAAGTCTTACTTACACAGTTGCTCCCGCTGCGTTTAAGGATAGACACAGTCAAAGAGCCTCTTTGTTCGCACCTTCTATCAATTACAACGGGGATATTGCCTGCTCTCTTGCACACAGATGACGTCCTGTCTCCATTCTTATAAACTAATCCTTTCATCTTTTCCTTGAATTAACTCTTTTCCACTGGGTGCAGCTCTTTAAAAGGGCAGCTCTTTTGTTTAATGCAGAACACAAATCAAGGATTCAAGGCACAAACAGTGGGTTTTGTAAACTGTGACCAATCGATCTTTTAGCTGCTCATCACCAATAAATTAACTCTAGCCAACAAACTGTAAATAAAGATGAAGGACATGTCTCTTCCTCCCACTATCCAGGGAGCCAGGGTGTGTGCAGTAGTAACAGGGGGATGGAGCTGCAGTAGCAAGGTTTTGTTTGGTCCATGTCCCATCAATTTCCCATGTCCAAAAAAATGTACGGTTCCAAGCAAACACCTAGAAATGAATGCAGCTGTGACAGACATGACAATTTTTAGTCTGCTTTATGGGTCAGGCCCAGACAGTTCTTTAGCCTACATTTCCCTGTGCCCCTTTAATAACACACTTATAATTCATATGTACCCATTCATAATGTATTTGTTATTTTATGATCTTAAAACCTTTGTGTGAATCAATTGTGCTATTCACATGAAAAGCAAAGCATTTACGACATTTTCTCATTGTATGCAACGCTGTGAATACAGGCTTGATGCAGTTAGCGCAACACCTCTCATCAGAAGTAAATGTTACATTGCAAAACACAAATAACTTGGTTAACTTATGAAATCTCGTACTAAAAAAGCAGCCATTAGTGAGTGTTGGTGTGTGACTACAGAGTAAGACCCAGAAAAGTAGCCAAGCCAAAGCTGCGGTGGAATCTGAGTCAAAGCTAGTTAACAGATTTGTGTTTTTGCCATACTCCTCCATTTACAAAGGAAAAACTACAGCGTGGCAGTCTGGAACCAGGTCGCTGCCGTGCTGGAAAAGTGCAAGGTCTTCCAAAAAAGGCGGAGCACACATAGGCGCAGCCTGACAGTAACATCCAAGTTCTGTCCCGTCCGAACACAGGACCATTATTGTGGTAAGTCACACCAATACAACCTCGAACAGGCCCCCTAAATGATGTGGGAGGAGTCGTGTGTGTGTGTGTAACATTGTGTGGAGCCAGGAGGAGTGTGATCATTTACACTGAATAAACACTGAAGCTTGTGTTAGGACATCTGGCCAAAGTTTGTTGTTAAATCCATTTTCACGTGGCATCTCACAGACAAACTGTTCCGCTCTTCCGTTTATGTACACAAAATTATTAGAAACTTTATTCAATTAAGGCTGTGTGCTACATTCCTGTTTTAAAAAAGCTGACAGACAGCCCACTGGTTCTTGCAGCACAGATACGTTTATTTAGTAGAAATATTTTAGATATTCATACAATAATGACAGCAGAGCAGAAATTCACAACCCCCTCCATTAAAATGTTGGGCAGCCACAGTAAAAACCATTTCTGCATTATTGGTTAAAAACTGAAAATCTGAGACAAGGAGGCACTTCGACTATTGTGTCCATGATTGTGGAAAATCATCAAAACATACTTCTCAAAACATTTCCATAAGGAATTGATTAGCGACAGATACTGGAGATTTATTGAAAAGTGGACACAAACATCACTAAAATCAGAAAGTAGGAGCACCCGTCTCTACGCTAGTGTTATGACAGTATTATCATGGGACAGACCCCAGACAGGGACTTGATTAGAGAATTATCCATTTATATTATTGGCCAGTTAGATTGGCTGGGCTGAGGACTAGTCCCCTGGTTGTCAGTGAGGTCCCTAGTAGGAAAAGGGGTTCAGTCCAGTGATGAGAAGGTTCCCAACCATGTTACATTTGATCTGAAATGTACTCTATTCAGTGTTCAGAGGTGAAGTTACAGCTCACTCCGAGGTCTCATCTACAGTTTGGCTTTGCCTGGCTGCAGCTGCAGGCTTTGAAGCTTCATGGCAAGTCCCATGTTTCCCTTGATCTTCAGCTTGCCCTGGAAAAACGCCTGTGAATGAGAAAAGGTGAAAAAACATCATCCAGAGTTTGCAATCTGAAGAACTGTTCGGCCAGTGTAAGAGAGAACGAATATGCAGCTGGGTTAAATAGTTGCCATCGGAGATTAACTCAAGCCAGGGAAAAGTGGGGCAATGGCAACAACAGCTTATGAAATGTCAGAAAACTGCATGGCACACAGGCACAGTGTGTGTAGAGTTAGATTGTTTGTGGATTGGAGTGATAAAAAGAGAAGTGAAAAAAATAATTGGATGAGGGGGTGAAGAATCAACCACCATTAGAGGAAAGTCTCGGAGTATCAAAGCCGTTCTCAAGCTTTTTCACACCAGTTTCTGACACAGTTGGAGGATGAAGCAGCGGAAACACTCGACTGTGTTCTTGGAACATGAAGATTGATCGACAGGTTCTCCACAGGCAAGCACTCAAATTGGCATGGACTGATGGTGGGGATGTACAGGTTCAATTCAGGGTATGAAAAAATGTTTTGAAAAATGGAAGGGTTGCAAATATTTATGCTTGTGATATATTTGACAGGTTATAAAGATGTCTTCCAAAATGTTCGACAGAGCAATAAAAGTGTGGTGAAAGATACATTTTACTGTTTACTCTGCAGAGAAAAGCATGCAGAGCGCAGAAATAATCAGCGAGAGAAACCTCTACGCTCTAGATTAGCATCGCTGTTTCCGCGGTTGAACCATGTCTGTGCAGCACCACAGCAGCAGCCAGTGTGCCTGGTCTAATCTGTTAACACGGACGCAGAAATGAAAACTAAGCCTCTCTGCAGCCATTCCACGGCCATTGTACTATGTCATGTCATGAAAATGGTAAAACACTACATCAGAGCTTTCAAACTCCCCACATATTTACAAACTGTCACAAAGGCTTCCACAGGTTCTCT
This sequence comes from Hippoglossus stenolepis, assembly GCF_022539355.2. Lineage (NCBI taxonomy): Eukaryota > Metazoa > Chordata > Actinopteri > Pleuronectiformes > Pleuronectidae > Hippoglossus > Hippoglossus stenolepis. The sequence goes on along the minus strand of NC_061496.1, from coordinate 25,043,665 downwards.
GTCATGTTTAGAAGGGGAGGATGAGGTGAGGGTTATTGAGCTGCAACATGCAACTTCACCACTAGATGTCATTTAATTTTACATATTGCCCCTTTAATGGTCAGTTCTTTCTCCTCTGTAGGCTGCATACAGGGATACTAAAAAAATATCCTTATATTAACACATCCAACTGGGAAATGTGTTCCACTATTTAGGGAGATGGGGCACACAGACTGAGGTAGAGTGAAATGAAATGCAGTGAAAAAAGAACTGCACATTGTGGAGTACAACAGCAGGTATGTTAGTAAATGGTTATAAAGACAGTATATGGGTATGGAGTAAATATCAATATTAAGAGACAGAAACGTATTAAACGCATATAATTATGCAGTAAAGTACAGTAAAGAATTTACAATATCTAAAGTCAAAACATGATGCTAAATAATACTTCAGTCCCTGTAAAAAATATCATAAAAGAATTAACTTAATTAACTAAATTAAGTGTACAGTTATGTCTTTATTGTGTTCATAAAGAGGCAACAACAATCAGGTCAGTGTGCTGAAGAGTGAGTTTGAGAGTGTGTTTTAACAGAAATTGTATTCACGAACAGAAATATATAAATAGTGTGTGTGTTTGCATATAGGTAAATGAGATCCAATCACAAGTGGTCAGGATGCATTTCAATACTAGATGTGAACAGACGTACAGTACTTCGAGCTTTCCACATATGATCAGTTTTCTCAGACAGATGTTACTACCACGTCTCAAAAGGGTCTTACTCCCTCACTATTGACAAGAAACAACTAGTTTGGTTGTATATTTGTAAAAGTTCTGTCAATACTCACATTCTGTGGGTTCATCTTCCCTGTCATTAAGGCCAACAAATCTGTATCCGACATGGAAATGGTACAGTCTGCTTTCTTAGCTGCAGAGCAGAAATAAGAGCTTAATTTAACTCAAAGATAGCATTGATGTAAAAACATAGATAACAGTGTGTGCATGCCTTGAAATTACACCCACAGTTAAATATTAACATGATTACATGACACTGTCATATGAGACAAAACAAAGCCCTGATGAGGTTTTCTTACCTGTGTCATTATGAACACAGCCTTTGCCATTCTTCACATCCACAAACCAAGTTGCCTCCTGACCATTTGGGCCATCCTTCACTTGAAAGGCAAACACTCCCCCGATCTTTTTCACAAACTGCTCCCCTTCCTGTATGAAACACACAGATTTATTTTACAGCGAGCTGGACTGTATCTCTATGACATGTGAATTAAGTTTTCACTACCTATATTCACAAGTCAGTACAGGTCTTAGCTGTAAGTTGTTGCTTTTACATTGCTGCTTTTAGAATAGGTCACACTGCTCACTATGCATGTGTTAAACACACAGTCAATATCAGTATATGACTGCATTGGGTAGAGGGTCAGTGGTTCAGGGATATAATACCTGTGTGATGGGTAACTCCCAGCATTAGTAATGAAAGAAAATCTACAGTAAGGGAAAAAATACATTCATTTTCATGGATATTTAATTTCTGTCTCCAGTCATTTATATGGATATATAAAAACATTTCCATGTTTTAGGTGATGGAAACAATGTAAACACAGTCAGCTACATTTTAGTCCTGCTATTTTCCATGAATTAAATTTGTTTTGTCTAATTTGGACCATAAATGAAAATCCATGAAATATTGATGTTGAGAGAGGTAAGTTCCGACTACTGATGCAAACTTGCGAACCGGGTCATATGTTTCACATACTTAAGATCAATTGATTAGAATCGACTGTTTGCAAGTGTACAAAATAGCCGTGGCCTGGAATGACTGAGACAACTGAGACAACTGTGCCACCACACGGCACAGACCTAGAATTATTATATATGACTAAAGAGATAGATGTGTCCTGAAGGGCATTGATGTGAATACGACGTGTCAAGTTGAACTAACAAAATGTAATGAGCGTCCTTTAAAAAGTCTTCAAAAGTCTCAAAGCGTACACACCAGTAACAAGTGAGGATAATATACACTGGTCTGTAATTCATAATTTTGTCTTCTACTGCAAAAGGCATTCAGTCACCTCCTGAAGCTTCTTGTTGATTTCCTGGAACACTGCATGGGCCTTGAACCCCTCCAGCCCATCACTGGCACTGGTGTTAATGGCTTCAATCCTTGACATGGTGGAGGTGAAGGTGAAAGAATGTAAGAGTAAGGTTATTAACAATAGGCAGTGATGGAAACACAGCAGAGTAACATGCCTGGTTACTAGAAATTAAACAATCGGTCAAATTCAATGTGATATTTAATTGTGAGAAACAAAAAGACATGTACTCCATGTGTCTCACCACTGGAGCTCACTGTGTGCTTGTCAGTTCCAGAGCAGAACATGCAGTAACACAACACAAGGTCCAAGGTATCACTTTCTTACAAGGGTCACGGTGAAATGACAGTCGTGACAGTCGATGCATCTAAAATCCTGCGTGCAGGATGATGTCACCATCTTTATGAACCTGACAATGATAAGTGGCTAAACACGAATTAACATGGGAACTGTTGCTAGATATGTTACTCTCCATGTGCTAGTAGGATGTGCTAATTCGTAAGGAAACAACATTGCTACCAATGGCAGGCTATAGCAGCTCGCTAGCTTGTAGCAACGGATCAGCCAGCTAACATTACAACGTGTCTTTAGTGTACGTGAATGTTTGACATGTATCTTACTAGCAAGCTAACTGTGGCCTCACGTTAGTGTGTTAGCCGGGACAACGAGGGTGAATCATTTAAAAACATGAACCCAGTGTCTCAGTGACACCGTGCTTAGGATTCTTACCTTAACCTCTGTCTTTCAGGCATTTTCCTTTTGCGTCAGGTGAACAAACAGACCGACTGACACACTGGGGCAGGTTAGCTTGTACTTTGTGTCCGAACTACACTTCCTTGTTTCTTCCGGTTTCTTCTTCTTCTTGTTTTACGGCGGTAGGCATCCAGCATTACCGCCACCTTCTGCTCCGGAGTGTGGATCAGAAAATAGAATCACAATCTAAATCCCTTCATAATATATAAATTAGGGCTGTGAAAATTAACGCGTTAATGCGCGATGATTAATTTGTGGAATTAAGAGTTAATTCTTTTAAAGCATTTACGCATGCGCAGAATGAGCCGCTCCATGTACCCATACCCGCCCCCACTCACTCGCTCAGAGCGACACACGCAGTGAGATCAGAGCTCAGTGACTCTGTAGAACAGTCAGTGGAACACAGAGTCTCTCTGGTCTCAGCTCTTGGCTGGTCTCAGCTGCTCAGTGATCAGAGCAGAAGCTGCAGCTGGTTTGTACCGAGCTGGAGTTTCTGTGTCCTCCTCCACTCTGACCTGCTCTCACTTCAACTAATAAACCCTCATCACTAGTTATCAGGACCTGATCAGCACGTGAAGTAACTTAGTGTTTGTTTGATTCGCTCCAGAGTTTATGAGGCTGCATTTAAACATCATGAAAATGACTCGTCAACATTTTGTGCTCAGTACAACACGAGACGTGAAGCTCACAGTCAGGACTCAGTGTTAAAATGAGCGGAGCGACACGCAGACATGATCCGACACCATCGATTCAGAACCAAACACGTGACCGTAAGTTTGTCACCTAAATCATCCCAATACAAAATGAACTATGAACGTGAACTAGTTCATTTTCATCTGCAGTTCACTCTTTTTAAGTGTGAACTGGCTCAACACTGCTTCTACAGATGGGCTCAGATTCAGATTTCACATTCACATTTAATTGTGTAAAGATCTGGTTGTTTGTTTGATTTAAAAAAGAAAAGAAAAAAGTTTTATTTAACCATCCTATATTTGCTAAAAAAAAGAAAAAGAGCGAATGCTAAGAAGCCCCAATTGTTTACGATAAAGGTTATCTTTGAGTTTGATTAAAAAAAATGTTCGAAATAACATCATCCTGTTTGCTCAGAGGCATAGCAAAGAGAGCCAAATTTAATTATGGTGTGGTATGTTTTATTTTATTTTATTTTTCAATCTTAATAACTCAATCATTTGGCCTTCTGTCATTTATCTTTCCATTCCCACAGCAATATAAATAGAAAAAGGGGTATTATTCGGGCATTTACAAATTAATCGTGATTAATCACAGCTACCCTGTGATTAATTTGATTAAAAATTGTAATCGTTTGACAGCCCTAATATATATATATATTCTTTTTTTTTTTTAAAGAAGAAAACTCGACATAATAAGTCGATGACTGATAGTCCCAAGACAAAAATACTCCAACAGCAAATGTGAACAGATACTGGAACTGTTTCTGACAGAACATTCACCTGTCTCACATATTTCTACCAAAAAAGTAAAAAGAAGAAAAAAGCTCCATCTACATTATAATAACAACCAAAAAACCTTTAAAACAACTTTATTGAAGTGCACAAAGATACATAAACAAAATAAGACACTTAATCGTCCACAGCACTTCAGACATCAGACAAACATCATGTCACACATACAAAACATATACAGCATAGAAGGGAATATTTGGGAGAAAGGGAATATTAAAGAAGATAAAGTATAAAGGGATAAAAAACGGGAAAAAACAAACACTTAGAGGGGTAGTATGATCTCTGCAGGGTCAAGTTATTCTAAGAAGTAACAGTTTCACAGCCTTCTTCTTCTCCGTGAATTCCAGTTTTACCAAGTAATGACACAGTTCCTTGTGAAATATGTGGAAGTTCCTTTGAGTTTTTAGGAATCTGTTCTTATGCAAACATAATTTTCCAAGGATAATAATTACATTTCTCAAAAACATACCAAAAATAACATCCTCTTTTGTAAACACGGACTAAGACATCTCTCAGCTCCCAGTTTGACTTATTTAAGAAAAGGTCCTTATCTAAAAGGACTTTAAGGGAGCTTTAGCACATTCATTACTGAATGCTTTAAATGCATACTTGTGTATTCCATCACAATAACACCACAATTATTTAATTGCAGACTTTTCAAATCAACCCTGCACTAAAACTGAATTACCATCTAATAAAAATGTGTTCTGTCTGTGTTCTATTACATTACATTTACATGGCTATCCTGGTTTTTGTTGTTTCAATTTTGCAGAAAAATAGATGCACGTCTTATCAAATAAATCTCCCTTTACGATCACATAACTGATACAAAAACATGCAAATTACCACAACAATATCAGTCGAAAAGCGAAAAGGGTTCACGTTTCACCAATCCATATAATAATGGCATACTCTGATGGGTGCCTTGATAAGAGACAATTAAACGTGCAAAGAGGGCAGGTCAGCAAGTGACAGCATCAGAAAATGTCATCAATCTAATGGAAGTGAACTATCACCCGCAATTATTTTGTATATTGGGGGAGGGGGGTCAGATGGTGGCGACAGAAGCTGTTGCTTGGGGGAGGGCTTCAGTTTAAGCAGATCAGAATAGCAAATAATAAACCATGAGAACATTGCCCCCTGCTGGACATACTAATTTGCTGCACAGTGCATCACCAATGTTAACGTTTTGATAATGTAAATGTGCAGCAATGTGTTCTTAATGCTGTACTGCTATGGTATTGAAAGATAACATGTGCTGTGTTTGAGCACTTACTGGTTATTGGATAATGTCTGAACATAATCGATGAACATATTAACAAGCTCACCTTCGTTGCATAGGGAGCTGCCTGCCTCAGTGAAATGTAAGACATCTGAGGTCATAATTCATATTAAGTTGATAGATACATACTTTTCTTGTTTTCCTGTTGGATTGATGGTTATATTTATTTTTCCTGTCATGCTCACAGAAGTGTGCAACCCTCATGGGTTTGAATGATACCAAAAGTAAAGTTGCAGCGGTCCATCAACTACTTTACAGCTCAGTCTTAAACAGAAAAATGCTTCCTTCCTCTCTCCATCTGCTACAACAAACTTTCCTTCATGAAGCACAACTCCAGTCTTTCATAATCATCCAACTAAAATAAATCAGTACAAATGATGGATATTTTAATAAGAAGACCATGTGTTTTAGTCATTGAGATGACACATAGTGGATTGTCTCACATGTGATATAAGTTAGACAGTAATGCTTACACAGAAGTTAGACTCTTCAGTCCGGGTCATGAATACGTATAATGGCTTGTTTTAATAGCCTGAAAGAAAACTGAATTTTTGGTGTTGATAGCAACATCACTATTTAATGAAACAAAAATCAAATAACAATAAATGTAGATATTTTTTAGTCTAAACACATGATACCCACCACATTTTCAATAAGGGTGTCTTACACACAAAGATATACACAGAGTGAGACATTTCACTGTTCAGTGGAAAAATTATGTGAAAGAGACAATTAATAACCTCAAGCATATATTTGGCATTTCTTGATGAATGAACTTGATACCCATTGGCTGATATATATTGACATCATGTCTGTCATAAGCTATAACTGGAAGATATATCATCAGAAAAGAAAAAGGCTCAAAAGACTTGGTTTGAATGTGCAGACCTTTTACTGCATTGTATAACTACTGCAAACATGACATTCAATTTGAGTTTGGATCATTAATTACAATCGACTCACCATCACCTGAAATGTCTTTTAGAAGTTTCAATCTTGATCACAATTGTTATAAACTCACTAAGATTCAGTCAGCAGCGCGTTGGACTCACTGTTCAGGATGATCACTATTCCTTCTATGATCCAGAAAAATGACTCATAGCCACTGAAAGAAGAAAATATTACACAAAAAAGTAATACGATTTCTGGTCATGAACTGAAGATGTAAAAAAGTTTTACATCTGCATATCTTATCTTATATGTTATTCTCTGGTCTCACATCTTATTCTCTTATCTGCTTCTGGTACCTCTGTTCCAATTAACTCCTCGTTTCTTCACTCCTCTGATTTTCAAACCTTTCTCACTCTCCTTATCATCTCAGTCCTCATGTTGTACTGCTTCCTTTCCTCCACAGGTTTCATTCTGTCCTACTCATTTTCTCTCCCCAGTCCTGACCCCTGCCTGTAGCCTAAAGTATGCCTTACATACTCATAGTTGTATAATGGGGATGTAACAATAAAGAATCTTGAATCTTGAATAACTTTACCTGGGATTAGCTCTTTAGCTGCAGTTAGCTCAATACAGCTCTGCCCATTCATAAACCTGACACAACATCTGGCTGTGGTTCACTGGCAGGAACTGATGTAGCTCCTCGTTTTGGAGAAAAATGTCCCAACAGCCATCCTGTCTACCTGCCTGCCGACTGACGGAGGAAACTGAATGAAGCATAAACTTTCCCCTTCTTTTACTTTTCAGCAGGCTAGATGCCCGTTGGCAGAATGTTGGCAGGTCCCAACACTACTGTTAGTAGTGTTGGCCCATCTATTGGTTAAAAATAGATGGGCCTAAATGTGTAACTAAAGCTTCTTCTGAAGACAAAGGAGAACTTTCAGAACTCTCCCAGGGTCCTTCATCTTCACACCTAGGTGGTAAACCTGCCCTTGGACTCAACTTTCAACCACTATTGGTCACTGTGTGCCCCAGTACCCAGGAGGTCACCAAGCCAATAAAACCCCAGTTCCCCCTCTCTTGTCATCTACATTGATGTGTAGCATTTTGAGGATCTTCTTTAAAATGCTACACATCTAAGGGTTTAGTTATGAGTTCAATCATATTCAGTATAGCATATTTTTACATTGAGATGACATATAGTGGAATGTCTCACGTGTGATATAAGTTGGACAACAATGCTTACACATAATTAGAAACATTATGTAAAATTACCCCAATCATATATTTGGCATTTACTTAAAGTTCTTAACACCTATTGGCTGGCATATGCATTGGCATTACATTATGTCTGTCATAACCAAAAGCTGGCTGATATGGGCTGCTATTTTTTCAAGCTTAAAGGGATTGTTCACTCATTATTTACTCACCACTATGCCGATAACAGTGTATGACTGGATGACACCACAGGAGCAGTATGGAGGCATTTTATGTTTTTTTCTATTGTTTGTTACGTTTGAAGAATGGGTCACCATTTCAATTGTATTGGATTCTGCTGCAATGCTGTTTACCCTCCAAAAGCCTCCAGAAGCGTTTTGTGGACTCAATCACACCCACCCCCTCCATCGGCATAGTGGTGAGTAGATAATGAGTGCATTTTCATTTTTGGGTGAACCATCCCTTTAATGCTGGTTTTACTTAAGTTGATCTTCTACTGCAGAGTATTGATTAGTTTATTACTTTTTGTACAATCTGATCTTGTTTTTATGACATTTGAGTATCACCCCAGTATAATTTTAATTAAATATATTGGTGCGAATTGTAATTACAGCATTGATGTAGGAAAGTTAATCTTCGATTATTGTTATTCAGATATCAGTATCTCCACAGAGCCATTCACAAGTTTCCACTGTGAACCCTCCAGAGACATCAGACAACACTTCCTCAGACGAACCGCAGGTCACGTGGCTGCCGTAGTCGGTGCAACTTCCTGTTATTAATTCAAAACTCTATACTGGGGTCGTTTTTCTGCTCTGTCATTTTTTACAGTGTCGGAAGTGGGGGTTTATAACGTTGTTGTCGGATCAATCGTGAGTTCGTCCAGTTGTTCAACTGCTGCGGAAACAAACTGTGGTCAGCGGAGGAAATCTGTCAGCTAATGCTAGTTGCTCGTGCTAGCTAGCTGCAGTATTTACCTGACGGTCCGGAGGGGCTCCACACCTCTGAACGTCCGCCTGTGGTGACAGCCGCGACACGGGGCTCTCTTTAGCGAGCAGGCCTCAACACACCGGAGGGTTTTAGTCTCGGTGAACAACACCGGCTGTTCACTTTCAATATGGCCAGTCTGCTTTCGGTGCAGTGCGTCGCCTCCCTGAGGAGAAGCGGAGGTCTGGCTCACCTCAGGACCACAGCACTGGGGGTCAGTAAGCGAAACTACAGCAAGAAAGAAGCGTCTCCTTCCGAGTACCTCCACCAAAGTGTGGTGCCGTCGATGCACTACCAGAAGAGTTTACCCAGGTAAGGAGCTCACTGGGACTTTACTCAGGTACTCATATCAAAATGACACTGACATGACTTTATTATCAGTTATTGGCCTTGTGTGAATATACATTTTCTGCCTTGGACATGCCTGGTGAATGTGGTGAAGTGTTACCAGGTTTAAACAGGTGCCGCATTAAGCTTTTAGATGAATGTAGGGGAAAGTGCACTATGTCTTACCCTCGGTAAGCCTCTAGGGGGCGGTGACATGAGTGACCTCTGCAGTATACAATACAATTGTGTAAACCCTTGATCAGTGTCTCTGAAATGTTAAATTGTTTAAAGTTATGTCATTCAATATTGGGTATTTTAATCTTATGCATGATTAAAAAAAACAGGTTAGATAGAATTATAAAATATGTGTGTGTGTATATATATGTATGATAGTTCTAATATGAAACTGTTATTGGGCCGACATTGGGCTTTGTGAGTGCCAAAGGTGTAGGGATGATGACAATTGTAGATGTCATCATCAGCAGGATTTTAAACCCAAATCCAGAATGAAAAGACAGCTCTCAGTCTTAATAAGCTTGGCAGGAGAGGAACTTTACAACATGATAATAAACAAATTAAAACCTGTCCTGGACAATAAACCTTTCAGAGTATTTTCAAGCAGATGATCCAGCAAAAAAAAACGTTAAGCAAAGAGCAGCTAAAAATAATAATTTGTGAAGAACACAGGAACATCTCCAGAGATGTGTCAGATGGGATCATCTATGTGCAGGAGGATCCAATCTGACACCAAAATAAAGGCAAAGGTGAACAATATCAAACAAATAAACCAAATGAATCTCCATGAGGAAGTGTGTACTGACTTTTGGTGCAGTTGGTTCATTCATATGGACTTTCCATTACAGTTTAATATGTCAAGTATTTATGTTTTTTATTTATGTTTTATGCTTCTTTGACTGAAAAGACTGGTGATATTCACCAGCAGTGTGGTCAGTTTTTTTGTATACTGTAATATTTACTGAGCTTTTGAAAGGCTGAATTGTCTCCTTGATAACTTTGACAATTGTTCAGGCTACCCATACCAAAGCTGGAGGACACTATGAGGAGGTATTTAGCTGCCCAGAGGCCTCTGTTGGATGATGACCAGTTCAGGTATGTGCAGTGAGACATTCAACCTATTTATTTCATTAATGGACAATATTAACAGTTAAGATCTTGGAAAAATCTTCTTTTGTGTGCCCTCAGAACAACAGAGAAACTTGCACAGGATTTCCAGAGTGGTGTGGGGAAACAGCTGCATGAGGAATTGGTAGCCCAGGATAAAAGAAACAAGCACACAAGCCACATCTCAGGTGAAGCCTTTCTTGACAATCATCACCCTGAAGTTGAGCATGTCAAATTCATACAATTACTCATGCAACTGGTTGGCTTACTTTCATTTCAGGACCATGGTCTGATATGTACCTGTCTGCTCGTGACTCCGTGGTGCTGAACTTCAACCCCTTCATGTCCTTCAATCCGGACCCTAACACAGAGTACAATAACCAGCTTGTACGGGCAACTAATATGGTGTGTTCAGCGGTTCGCTTCATGAAAACACTTCGAGCTGGATTACTGGAGCCTGAGGTTTTTCACCTAAACCCAGCAAAGAGTGACACAGACGGATTCAAAAGGTTCATCCGCTGGGTCCCGTCCTCTCTGTCTTGGTATGGAGCATACATGATGAATGCTTACCCGCTGGACATGTCTCAGTACTTTCGGCTCTTTAACTCCACTCGGATTCCGAAATGTGGGCGGGATGAGCTCTTCACTAATGAGAAAGGGCGACATCTCTTAGTTATGAGAAAAGGCAACATGTATGTGTTTGACATTGTAGACAGAGATGGGAATTTAGTGAAGCCTGCAGAGATCCAGTCCCACTTACAGTACATTTTGTCTGATCCGACACCAGCGCCCGCCTTCCCTATTGGGGTGCTGACCAGTGAGAACAGGGATGTGTGGGCTGGGCTAAGGGAAAAACTCATAGCTGCTGGAAACGCAGAGAAATTAAATCTTGTTGACAGCGCAATTTTCTGTTTCTGTCTGGATGATGAGACCATGCGAGACCATATTCACATCTCCCACAACATGCTGCACGGTGATGGCTGCAACCGGTGGTACGACAAGTCCTTCAGCATCATTCTCTCCAAGGATGGACAGGCAGCCATTAATTTTGAGCACTCATGGGGCGATGGCGTAGCTGTGCTCCGCTTTCAGAATGAGATCTTCAAAGACACCACGGAGCAGCCACTGGTGCACCCAGGCTCTGTTGCTGCTGCTGTAGATTCGGCCTCTGCTGTGCGCAGACTGGAGTTTAGGCTGGACAGTGAGCTGGAAAATGGCATCAAAACAGCAAAGGAGAACTTTGATTCAGCTGTGTCAAAACTCACTATTGATGCCCTGGAGTTCAAGAAGGGTGGGAAGAAACAGCTAAAGAAGAGCAAGTTGAGTCCAGACGCTATAGCCCAGCTGGCTTTTCAGATGGGCTTCCTGAGGCAGTATGGAGAGACAGTGGCCACATATGAGTCGTGTAGCACTGCAGCATTCAAGCATGGCCGCACAGAGACGATCCGACCGGCTACCTCATTCACCAAACAGTGTTCCCACGCCTTTGTTTGTCAGCCAGGACAACACAGTGTGGAGCAACTGCAGGCCATGCTCCATGAATGCTCCAAATATCATGGACAGCTCACCAAGGAAGCAGCTATGGGTGTGTATAAGACATTTCTACAAATGTTGATCACAACACTTAAAAAACACAAGTGATTTGTTTATTTGACATTTTGATTGTCGACATTACAACAGTAAAGACGGATTTGTCCCTATTTAGTATAAACTTATATAAAACCCTGACCATTTGGTTCCATATCATAAAAAATTTGATCTATTTTTTGCTCTCTTATATTCTCTGGCAGATTTTTGTCAGTTGGACACCAGAGAGGTTCTGTATGAGATCAGTGTTGATGAAGGGGGTGCGACGCTGTAAGCGAGCCTGGGGCTGTTTGAAATGGTTAAATGTAGATCATTCATGTAGATCACAGGTTATTTGAAAGGCAAACAGTCATCAAAGTGCTCATGAGAGCAAGCAACATGCATGTTCCAGGACTGGGCTCACTGGCCAATCACAACCAAGATAATGTGCCTTAGCATTCTTAATTAGCCTGAAGTAGCGCACAGTAATCAATATATAATCATCACGCATCCTCTGTGTTACTATACACATTGAAACTGACACCACAGCAATGGTTTCAACTTACACGTAAACTAAGAGCTGCTCCAATAACCACCTCTTCCATTTCTCTCACCAGGCCAAGGTTTTGACAGACACCTCTTTGCCCTGCGATACCTGGCCAACTCAAAGGGCCAAGCTCTGCAAGACCTGTACACTGACCCTGCTTACGCTGCCATCAACCACAACATCCTCTCGACCAGCACCCTCACCAGTCCAGCCGTGAACCTCGGCGGCTTCGCCCCAGTGGTGCCTGATGGGTTTGGCGTTGGCTATGGTGTCCATGATGACTGGATCGGCTGTAATGTGTCCAGCTACCCTGCTCGCAACGTCCATGAATTCCTGCAGTGTGTCCACAAGTCTTTAGAGGACATTTTCACAGTCCTGGATGGAAAGCCACTTAGTTAAGAAACAATAGTTAAGTTTGTTTTATTTCTCTCGGTTTCTGGTTAGTTGGTTTAAAATTTCTGCATTATGGTGCAGTAAGTAATAAGATAAATAATTTATAAGCCACGGGAGAATAAAAGGAGAATCTGCATTTGGGTTTGAAGTTATGTAAAAAGCAAATGGTGCAGTTTGGAAATTACAGGTTTAATGAAGTGTTGTCATAATAAAAACAGATGTGAAATGAATAGGTAGCTTTCTGCATTTAATTGTAGACAATATCCACTTTAATTTATGGTACAATGAGTATCATCAAAACTGATTTGTTTTTCACTCTGGGCTTATTTCATCCAAGAGATCTTTCTTTTAAATTGTGATTGAATCAAACAGCTACACCTTGATATACCTGTACTGTAGCATCATGTGAAGGGTTGGCTAACTTCTCGGTTTTAGCAACATGTGAAACATTGTCAGCTAAGACTTAAGAGTGTTGGTCACAAAACGGATGCATTTAATCATTTTAGATGTAGAACTGTCTGCAATTACAGTATAGAGAAATGCTGTGCCTTATCAAAAAGCATTAACTAATGTCTCTATAATACATGTTATTTAAGTTATCAGTTTTTCACGTGTAGCCTTATTGGTGTGGGTGAATGCAAGTTGAAATAAAACCTAATTATTCCAAAAAGAATTGTAGCAAGAACATTTTCTTATTTAAATAATTTTACTAATAATACAGTATTTCTTTACACACGAGTATAGACTATTCAATTGTCATTGAAACCTAGGCTGTAGCGTCTATATTTGCAAAGAACACTCAAAAGTTAAACAAGAACGCAACGTTTGTCTTCACTGTTTATTTAAAATAAAAAAATGGTTTCATCAAAGGCAAATTTACAAATGCGGTAGTTCAACAACAGAAACATTAGCTAAAGCAATTAAAATGAGAAAAATCCACGTTTAGATAGGCTTGATCTTGAAGTGGAGACCGATGAGACTGAAGACGAGACATTTCAGGTCTTGCACCAGGTAGTAGAACACGCGAAGACCTTCAGGGTCCCTGAAACAAAGTGAAGCTTTTTAAAGCTGTGGCCCTTAATCAGTGACAAATATACTGTGACCACTCAACTCTACAATACTCACTTTGACTGGTTGACATCGATCAAGGAGCCAATTTTGGAAGTTGTGAATGAAATGTGTTCATCACCGATGACGATCTCCAGTTCCTGTGAAAAGTAGCACAAACAGAGAAGTTACAACTATGACATCAAATAAAAATATCAATTATTTTACGGTTGAGTGCTTACTTTAAAGGGATAATAAACCAAAAAAACAAAAATTCACTCATCTACTCCAAGAATCCAGTACAATTGAAGCCAATGGTGACTTACACTTCAGACATAATAAAATAGAAAAAACTTAACATGCCTCCATACTGCTTGTGTGGTGTCATCCAAGTGTCTGCAAGCCCTGACATTCATATTCGACTCAAATCCAGGTCATTTACACCATGTTTTTAGCCTAAAAGTCCACTGGAAGTGGCTAAGCTAGCAGATGTAGCTACACGGTGGTGTGTCTGAGGGTCCGTGAATGCACCTCGTAGAAAGATGTCAGCGGACATTTAGGCTTTAAAACATGGTGTAAATGACGCTGTTTTGAGTCGAATATGAATGTCGGGGCTTGTGGACACTTTGATGACACCACACGAGCAGTATGGAGGCTTGTTATGTTTTATTATGTCTGAAGTGTAAGACACTATTGGCTTCAATTGTATTCTGTTGTAACAAAGTTTACCCCTGAGACTCAGGGGTAAACTTACATTTTTCGGTAAACTATCCCTTTAAGGTATCAACATTTCTAACCCCATTTCAATAATATCAGATCATAATGTGATCCCCATGAAGACAATTGTTTTTAGAAAAAATACACTATGACTATTGCAAAAACTTTGTTCAATAAAAGCTACAAAATTCGACTGGTGTTATATTCTAGGTGCAGTGTGCCCAGTGTAAACTAACTATTCAGAAACAAGAAGCTGGCGAGATTCATGCAAAATAATTTGGTCATTTGTGACAAAATATCTTTTAACTATATGGGAACCGGCATAGACACCTGTCTGTCCATTTCCCTGCACACTGACTCTGAACACAAAAAGCTCAACAGCGCCTCCACCTGGAAACTCAGGACTTTCCATACAAGTATGAACATTTTTAACCCTGGTTTACCGATCACTTATCAAATTCATTCTCACCTTAAACATCTCATCCTGGTACAATGCCCTCACCACCAAACACATAATATAAACCTCCCACATAACTTATCAGGCCAGCAAAATAAAGGAAATCCCCCCTGATCAGAGAGGAGCCATCTCACTCCCTCCACCCGTCCCTCCAGTTACTGCCGTCAGGCAGATGTTACCAAGTCCCAGTGACCCAGAGAAACATCTGCAAGACATCTCCTTCATTCTCTCTGCAATAACCACCCTGAACTATTTAAAATGGACACTGGACTTTAACCTGTTTTGTCAGTTGTCGTTTTTAATTTGCCGGCTCTGGAATTCGGTTTAGATGTGTGCTGTGTGTTTTAACTGTAAATTTGGTGTATCGTCAAGCTTTGTTTTTAAAAATGTACAGTGCGTCTTCAAATGGGAATTATGTTTGTATTGTTGGGCCCTGTCAAAAGGAGAATCTCTAACTTAGGGACAGGCAATAAAGTGTATCCAACTATCTATGGTGAGTGGAGTCACAAACCTGTCTGCCAACTCTATCAGGAGGCGGCCACAATGCATCGTCTTCCTTGGTGATCTCACTGTCGTCAATGATCCTCTTCAGCTCCTCCATCACACTTTTGTGTACATATGCCTGGGTTGGTACAGAGGGGAGATGAGAACATTTAGAGCTGTGCCATATGTTTGCAGGATAGCTACACGTTGATAACGTGTACAATTATATACTTTGTCCGTGCTTGTGAAAAACATGATTTTAATGCATCACAATGTTCTAACTGAGAAACAATGACCCTCTCTACTTTCACTAGTCTACTGTGAATCCACCCCTGAATTACATACAATGCTGCATGAACGCATTATTGATGTCACAGATTAGCATTATGATGAAAGTACCGTTATATTGTGGCAGCAGACATTTTTTACCATTCATACCAAAGAAAACCACACAAAAAGGGCTGTAATATGTTCAGTTACTGTTTACTCCAAAACAAACACGCTTGCTAATCATAGATTACCTCTTTCCTGATCATGACGTCATTCTTGTAGTTGCTGTTGTTTGCATACCTCAGTTTACCTGCAGGAACATGAGATTAAAGCAGAGATTTGAATCAATGGATCACTTTCACAACACGCACGAGTTCGCTACCTCCTCTTAAGGCCGCGTGGCGCTACTATGTCCACAGGATATTACTTAAAGCATAACTAACTTTAAATTGCATACATTTTAGGAATACATTCAGTCTAGACATAAACTAATACCATTTCTCATACAATGGTAACTACAAGGAGAAATTGGTGCTAGCAAGTGGTTGTGAGTGAGCTGCGGCCTACACAGCGGCTAGCCACGTTAGCTTGGAGGTAGGCGAGCTAACACGTCTGTGTTACCGCCAAATTTTACTCACCGTCAGGTCTGAATTCAAACTCCAGGAACTCGTGTCCAAACTTCCCCTTGTGACCAACATAATACCTCAAATAGAAGTCGCTCGTCGACATGGTAGCTCTCCAGAAAGTGCTCTTTAAGGAGAAGACTGCGGAACAAAACTCTGCGAGCAGAAGCAGCCCGGAGCAGCGAAACACAAGTACGCATGCGTTAAGCGTCAAGACAGGAAGTAGAATTGTTTAAGCCCCGAGAACTGTCTTTCAGGAGTTTGGGCCAGCTGCTCACAAGTGGATACAATCTAATCCTTCCTCTCTAGAGGTAATACAACAGTTGGTCTGATTTTGAAAAACAAAAATAATGATCTCTGTTGTGATGTGATTCTATGTCGGTTAGGTACGGGTTATTTTTCATTCACAATACTAGTTTTCAAAATCATCTCCCCAATTTACTGGTTACTTCAATAAATTTAAGTCGTACTTGAAATCCTTAGTTAGTCAAGTTAGTCAAAGGAGGTAAAGCACAACGATTGTATGACATTTAAAAGGATTTTGCCTCTAACTCAGACCACCGAAATAGGGATGTATTTCCCCTTGTGTCTGAGGTTTCATTATTAGTTTTTGTTATCAATCTGTTGGTGCTGTTTTCTTATTTTATACATTTCAGTTACAAGTATATCTTCATATCTGTAGCTCAGTTACTGTTATTCATTACCTATCAGTAGAGTCACATCGGTATCCCTACTTTTCTTCTTGTACAAAAGAAATACCCATGGTCAGTGGTCAATGGAAAAAAAAGATTTGTCTTTATCTAATGTTTGTATTTGTTTTAATTTGATAAATTAATTAACAGGATTTATCATGAGTTTATGTGCACTCTGAAAAAAGGTTCTGCCTTAAAGACAAACCCGGGAGCTTAATGTCCAAAACCTTCGTCGCATGTTACTGACGTCATCACCCACCACTCTGTGGAGTAGTGCCTGGTACGTTCCACGTGTGGTTGTTGAAAACGTTTCCCGATGGCAGCCTCGTTTTCTCAGGAGCTCGAGGATTTGTTGAATCCTTTGCCTAAATTCGTGGATCCAGAGGACGATGGTGACGAAGCGACCAAAGCCAAAGTCGTCGAGAAATTCAATGACGACGAGGACGAAGACGAAGACGGACTCGGCCTCAGTGCCCTGCGGAAGCACAACACATCTCTGCTCTCAGACACAGACCGGCGGTACGTGGGTAAAGCAGTCTCCCGTAAACAGCTGCAGATAGATATTGGGGGATCTGGTGAGGAGGATGATGATGATGATGATGAAGATGATGAAGATGGTGATGATGAGGAGGAGGAGGAGGACGGCAGCATAGAAGGGTTGGACGAGAAGGAAGGAGAGGATTTAATGGTGGATGAGGAGCCTGATGATGATAACAATCTAGAAGATGATGAGGAAGAGTTGGTGGGCAAGACAAAAGTTTCTGGCATGAGATTTCCTCAGGGAGTGGAGTTCCACAAGCTGACAGCGGGCATGGATGATCTGGGAGTCAGTGAAGAAGATGCTGGTGATGATGATAGTGGCGAGGAAACTGAGGGCAGCGATGAAGATGAAGCCTCTGATGATGATGATGACATGGAGGACGATGATGACATGGAGGGAACCGTGCGCACATTTTCAAAAGAGAAAGTAGATGAAGCGGTCGAGAAAGGGAAAGCTGTGAAGAACCAGCTGGCCCTGTGGGACCAACTGCTCGAAGGAAGAATCAAATTCCATAAAGCTCTGGTGACGGCCAACCAGCTTCCACAGCCGCAGACCCTCTCAGAGTTTAAGAGGAGGGGCGGAGCTGAGATTGCAGGGGCGCTGAAGACCACACACAAGGCTTTAAAGGCTCTCCAAAGGTCCCTGCTGGAGCTGCAGGATCAGCTGCTGTGCCAGAACGAAGACACGAGGCCCATCACTCTGGGCAAGACTGGGGCTCAGGGTGAAGACGAGGAGATAAACAGTGATGAGAATGACGACGAAGAGGGATCAACGCAGGTGGGCTTAGCACCAAAACGAAAATTGGAGATGGCAGAGTACCCAGACTTCATGGCCAAACGATTCGCTGCATTCCAGCCTTACCGCAACGCAACGCTGCAGAAGTGGCACGACAAAACTCGACTGACCATGGGTAAGAGCAGCAAGGGCTTTGGGGCATTTGATAGGAACATACTGACTCAGGTGGAGCAGGTGCTGATGGACAAAGAGAGGCTGGTGCGGCGTACCCAGACCCGACGCTCAGAATACAGAGTCCTGGGGAAGAGAGAGTCCTCTGCTTTCACCTCGGAGACCGTCCCCTGTGAAGATGAAGAGGTTGAGCAGCAGCTGAAAGCTAACACGCATCTCAAAGACGTGGACGAGGACATATTTGATGACGACGATTTCTACCACCAGCTACTGCGAGAGCTCATCGAGCGCAGGACGAATGCAGCAGATCCCAACGACCAGGTGGCCATGGGCCGACAGTGGCTGGCCATCCAGAAATTGCGCAGCAAGATCAAGAAGAAGGTGGATACCAAAGCCAGTAAGGGGCGCAAAGTCCGATTCCACATCCACAGTAAGCTGGTGAATTTTATGGCTGCGATTGACCACAGCTTAATGAACGACGAGGCTCGCAGCGAACTCTATCGTGGCCTTTTTGGTCAGAACTCCTCGGTCAAGTGTGACGTTTAGGAGGTTCTCATGTGGAGCAGATGCTTAGAGCCAGGACACCACATCCGCCTAAAGATGCTGAGCAGCAGTTTGAATGGGGAGAGCGGGCCTGCTGTTCGTCAGGAGAGCTGATTCAGACGAGGCGGACAGTTACAGTGGTCTGATGTAATAGGAGTAAAATGGACTCAGAAGGCACATTCAGTTCTTAATCAAGACCTTTATTCTGAGGGACACTTTCAGCGTTGTTGGCCTTGTGACTAAAAATATAATTTGTATGTGAGTGTTAAGTGGACTAGAAGGAAAAAAAATGTTTTCTTCTGTGATCAAGTGTCATATGATTCAAGTAAAGTGTTTACTTTAAATTTCATGGCTGTTTTTACAGTGTATACTAGAGGTGTGGAAATTTCTTGATTCTCAGAGGCATCGTGATGTGGACGCGTCGCATCGATTCAGAGACGGAACTTAATCGATTCATATTTTTCGCTACGTTGATTGTTTTTAGAGGTTTTCCACTGCTACACTAGATTTAAACGGGAGACAGATGAGTTACCTGAATCAGATTATGATTACAACCAGAAATCAATATGTAAGTCATACAAATATCAAATAAAAGACTCAGTGACATGTCAACTCAAGCAAATAAAGAGTACCTGAAAACTTTATCATTAGAAATATGTATACAGGAGAAAGCCATTGAAGAACATTTACAGAACACAAACACTGGGTGTCTTGTACTTACAGCTGAATGCATCTTCATTTGAATTCTACTAACAAACCTGCATCTGCTGATTCAAGTGTAAGTAAATCAAAGAATTATTTTTGTTGTTGTAATTCAATAACAATTTAATCAACTGTTCTGAGTTACATCAACATCTTAATAAATGAGTTACAGTGACGTCAATACTGCATTCAGGTACAAATCAATTAGTCCACAAGGACAGAATGAAAAATTATCTTTGGAGAGGATGTCACATCAGATGACTTGAGGTGCAAACCGGTTGTTTAATTTGTCTAATAAGTCGTTTTTACACATGACAAAACAAGTACAGCTCGGGGGCCACATGACACACACCTGAAGCCTTTACCTATTAGTACATAAGTTCAAAATCTAGAAGTCAAAATATGCTTTATAATGGAGCTTTGAAAAAAAAAAAAAAGTTGCATCAATAAAGAAAATCAGTCCGGTCACACAGTGATCTTTTAACTGAGTGAGATAAGCTAAGGCCCTGCCGTTTAACATGTTGCTACACCGCATCTATGGTGTGGTTAAAGGCTGTCAAGTGCTAGGATTTTTATTTTTTGACACAATAGCAGCTTCTTGAGTGTCTCTGTTCCAGCGCAGTGGTAAAGGCAAGCGGCAGTTTTAAATTAAATTATAAATGAGCCCCTGTGGATTTCTCCCTCATATCTCATAGAATAAGTAAAGAGACAAACTAAACTGAATACAACTGCTTTACATCAGAACCACCAGGGGAAAATGATGTCCTTCCTCAATCCGAGCAGAATCATATCAAAAGCAGGCCTTCTGGTGTCCTGGCAGTAACTCCTGTGTTGTTGGCCACAATGAAGAGCACACTCGCCACGTGCAGGTGAAACTTTTCCTCCTCTCTGCACAGCGCTGTGCTCAGTGAGGCCGACTGCTGGACTCCATGTTTGGTTGACTCTTCGTTGTTCCGTAACCATTAAACCACCCGCTCAGCCGCTTGGTCAAACCATCATTTAGAATATCCTGGATGTGTTGCACTATGAGATTTATAGCAACTGTATTGAGAGATAAACAGATGTGTGGTCAGGGTTAGTCTCCAGTGTATAACTTTTACAATTAAAAGCATCATTGTGGAGATAAATAGCCAGTAATCTATTGATAAAAAGCCCCAAAGTACATTTCTGAAGACATGTTCAGAAACCGTCAAGGTTCAGTGTAGAATCTAGTGACATCTAGTGGTAAAGTTTCATGTTTCAGCTGAATACCACTCCCCTCACCCTCCCCTTTCAAACATTAAAATCATAAAAAAGTCATAAAAACTTAAAAGATGTTTAGTTTGTCCAATTGGACTACGGTAAAAAAAACAAAAACATGGTGGCCTCCATGGGGAGGACCTGCTCCGGATGTAAATATAAAGGGTAAAGAAAACAGCAATTTGTACAGTTTAGATGAAACAAACTGGTGGAAACATCACTAGGATTATTTAATATTCAATTTCTGCCAATAGATCCCTTTCACCTAAATCGTAAACACTAAACATTTAAAGATGTCTAACCATCTAATCAATGGCTCAAATATAATGCTACTGCAGGAGAGGCACATACTGGGGATAGGTCAGAGTATCCTACTTCAACACACAGCAGTTTGTTTTGGATGTTCCTTTCTCCAGTCAACACACAGAGCTGTTTTGTTCTCCCAACAGCAGAAGCTTTTCCTTCCTTAGTTTTGAGAGCACAGCAGTTCCTAGCCTGAAGGTTAACAACAAACAGCTGTGTCCTTCATGATAACACTGTTGAGACTATAGCGTCTGAAACATTTGGCGTCAATAATATCATCTCTAATGCTCTCACACTTGAAGAATCTCAAGTTAAAGAAGCACAAATACTCACCATTATTATCAGCTCCTCTTGGAATGATAACATCTGCGTATTTCTTTGTCTATATAGTATCAACAAGAAAGGGGAAAAAAGAGGTTTGACTGCGAGTTCATCTTCACAATCTTGAAAACTTGATTTGAGTAGTAGTACTGGTAGAATATGTGCCCACCGGCAGACAGAACTCCTCGAACGCGGGCTTGACAAGGTTGATGTACTGTGCAAGAACGCTCTCCAGGTCCCGACCACGTTCACTAATATCTCGCAGCACTGAAAATGAGACAAAAAAGGTTATAGTAGTAGTTTTGGAACTATGATACCACTCAAATGTGTTAGGCAAATATGAGGTTACAGCAAGATGATGGTTAGCTTAGCATAAAGACTGCAAATCTGGCCTGGCTTTGTCCAAAGGTAAGAACAATATGTCTACTTACCAGTACCTCCAAAGCTAACCAATTTTTTAATATCCTGTTTGTTTAATTTGTATAAAAACTGCACCCATGGTTCAACAGGGGTTTATGTGCTTGCAAAGTTATCATGTTGGGGCCCACTCAATAAGTATTCCCAGCCTAGCAACACGTCACCCCTGTAAAGCCATCCATTCTTTGAATAATACAACACAAATATGAGGTCATATCTGTCAGTGAGCTTTAGAGTTGCTGGTAGACAAACTTTGTTACCCCCTGGACAGACCTAAATTGGCTGTTTCCACTCAATGTGCTAAGCTAACTAGCTGTAGGTTGCAACTTCACATTTAGAATACAGTCACAAGGGTGGTATCAATCCTCAACAAGAAAGTGAAAGAAGTGTATTTCCCTAAATGTCACACTTTGCTTGCGGTTAGCATCTCTTTCAGAGCCTTTTGTGTTTAGAATCAATGGGAGTGGTCTCGTCGAGTTTGTGTCTTACCCCTGCGAGACAAACGTGTGTCTGCATCAGTGTCCACAAACAGCTTCATTTGGAAAAGGTCTCGAATCTCCTGCGAGTAGAACATCAGGATACCCTCAAACAGCACCACATCAGCAGGGTAAACCTTCACTGTCTCCTCCTTCCTGCCATACCAAACACATTCAGTATAAAAACACTTTGAGCTTGCCTATGTAACATTTGCTGATCACAAGAGACAATTGGGACAGCGCTTCAAGAAGCTGTTACGTCATCAGTAGTCGACGATGCAAAAGGACGCGACAAAAAGTTTTGCCGGGGATGTCATTGTAATAACAGTGTTGAAATCTTAAATAAACCAATGCTATTGCTTGCAGTTACTAAAGTAACAAACCTATAATATATATAAATAACATCTATGCTGATGCAGGTGGATCAAACTACCAGGTAAATGCTCAGGACATGTTTTCCTGCTTTCCTTCTGTACTATTGCAATAATTGTACAGCACAATGACATTTGCCATTCATCAAATCGAAATTGAAACGCTTGGAGGCTCATCATTATTTTACATATAAATCAAAAGCACACTGCCTCAGGCTGCTAGCAGCGGTCTGTAGGCAAGCCTGCCAGGATGCATTGTTAATAGAGGAGCTGTAAAATTCAGTAAACACGCTGCATTTCACATTTTTAAATGTATTTTCCTATGTTCCAGGCAGCCTTTGGTTTCCATTCATTTCACTATGATAATAAAAAAAACATTTGCATAAAATGACAGTAATTATCATCATGTCTGCTTTTAAAGTGAATGTTGCTGCTGCATTATGATGCATCAGAGACTTGTTTTATAGCTCATAGGTGGAAACATTCAAATACACTCTAATGTTGTCCTTGCATGGACAGACTCATTCAAAGAGTCACTCACCTGGAATGGGAAACAAAGTCATAAACGGGGATGTGTACGGTTTTCCCCTCCTTGATGTCCCACAGAGTTGTGATTATGAGGTCGTTGTCGAATGCATCTAAAAGGAAAGAGTACAAACCCGTAATTTCCCGATGATTTTCTTTGTATGCTTCAACCACCTGCTGGGATAATGGGGGTCCAAATTCTCTGGCACCTTTACTTTGGGGGTCAGGGGTTGAAAAGTTTGGGAAGTCCTGCTCCAGCAGGATGAATTATCATCAGACAGCTGGTTAAGGCACACATGATTCAGGCCAGCAGATTCCCATCGTAGATGACCCTGCTGTCACAATAAACACTATGGTATTTCAGTGAGTAATACCAACGTACCTGGGTGGTCGAAGTTGAACTGGCCCTTTAGTGCTTTGGCCTTCTGCTCTGGGGTGAGGACCCTGTAGAAGCTGTCCTGGCTGAGGATGGCCACTTGCCTCTGGTGGTGGTCAATCTCATTCTGCCCCAGCATCTCCATGATTTTGCTACACACCGAAGACTGACCATACAAGAAAAACAAAACAAGCACTATGATAATGTATGGCACGTCTTTTCTGATTTACAGCATCCTTCTACTTTCAGAGCAGAGGCAGATGTATGTCAAACCAACACATTTCAAGCAACAGAAAAACTTTCATCTCCACTTGGCATAGTTCACTCACATTGTTGTGGCCTTGAAGTTTCATGACTTAATCAAAATAATTGTCGATTTCAAAGGATGCACATTTGTTTGCATCACATGTGAAACTGGCAGACACTAAGATTTCAGTCTACTCCCCTTTCAGAAAACATGTGAGGGAGAGCAGGTGGTTCTGTGAGCAGTTATTCGAGTAGGAGAAAACAGAAAAAAATACCAGGAAGTCAAACCCACCAACAACTGTCTGCTGAACCACAGGATTAAGTTTGGTTCATTTATCCAACTAACTGTCAGCTACAAAACCAATGTAAAGAAAACAGGCTACTTAAATAACAAAATCATGGATATACTTTTAACTAACTTCACTTTGCCAAAAATGTCAAACAATGGAGCCTAGAACCAAGTCAACTTGAACCACAACTGCCTCTTTGACAGTTCACTGACCAAATATGTGACTCCAGAGCTGCCATATCTGACACCACTTTATTATTATTATTATTATTATTATTATTATTATTATTATTATTATTAACAACTGGTGCTGCTAACATCATTACATCTATGAATATCACGCTTATTGTTGCGCTTATGGCCACCCACATTGACTGTAGTTCTGCTAGAGGTTTGTTCCAGTTAATGACAGAGTTTTTCCTCTCCAGTTACCAATTGTTTGCTTGTTGTGGGAACAGTTTGGTTTCTCTATAATATTGTAAGTTCTTCACCTTGTTACGTGAAGTGCCTTGGGATCATACATGTTGTGATTTGGCACTATACAAATGAAATTAAATTGAATTAGAGTTAAAGTTTTTAATTTTGTATTGAGTTGTGAATACTGAGAATCTACTCTGCAAAGCAGCTTTGCAACAAAAAAAAAGGGAATGAAACCTTTACAACAAGGCACCAGAGCAGAGAATGATGAAGCAGATATTTGGCCAAACAAAGAAACAGCAACAGAGGATATATCAGTGTCACAGAGAGATCCTTAAACATATTCCCTGCAGACAGCATGGCATCATCCTGACACAACAGCCAGGTTTTAGCCTGAAGTGTTTTATTTGCGGTCTCTTATTTTCACAGGCAGACCCTGCACAGCTGATACAATTAACTCAAATCACAGTTGTCCTTTAAGCCTAATCCTTTGTCTCCATTTAAACCCCCTCGAGTTTAAAAATGTGAAAACATAATAATGAGATGAGGAGTGTTTGAGTCAGAGTCACATATATCAAACTTCTTTATCAACCATACAAGTGAAGGCATATTTTGACAATACACTATACCCTGTATTGGCATGCAGTATATAGGGATGGTCTACACAGACTCCACACTGATCAACACAATCTGATGAAACATGATAAATAGGCTTCCAACGCACGTTGTCTGTAAATTCCATAAATCAAACTATATCAACCCCCCTGTCTGTGTCACAGAAAACAAACAACCCAATATTAATACCAGGAGATACAAATTTTTAAAAAGTAAACAAAAACATGGTGATATAAATACCCACCTTGCCGCTGGCTGTGCCTCCGGCCACCCCGATGAGGAAAGGCTGCCGGTTGGAGCTCTCATTGCGGGCTTTGTCACCTGGCTTTGTGTCGCTGTCGCCTGCCATGCTTCATCTGCAGCCACGGAGCGATGCGGCCCAACTCTGACACACCGGCCAGTCCGTCCGCTGCCAGCTGCTCCTCCCATATGATGATGATGATGATGAAGATGGTGATGACGAGGAGACGCCACCATGACGACAGAGGAGGGAAAGTATGATGATGGTTTACACCGATGTTCTTTTGGTTACACTAAAACAGGGAATCGGCCAAAAACAGCTCTTATTTTAATTTAATTTAATATTGTTTTTGTTTGCATCATTATTTCTGCATTTAAAATAATGACAACAACAACAACAATAGTTATCATAATAATCATAATCTAATAATAATAAACTTTATTTATGTAGGACCTCTCAAAAACCTTTTGACAAAGTGCTTAAAGGCTCAGTGTGTAGAGTTTAGTGATAACTAGTGGTGAAGTTGCATGTAGCAGCTGAATGCCCATGAACCCGTCGACACCTTCAGTTGTCATAAAAACTCAAAAGGTCTTTAGTTTGTCCAGTCTGGGCTACTGTAAAAAAAATTACATGGAGGCCTAGACAGGATCTGCTCCGGATGTAAATATAAATTATTTAGATAAATGGCCCATTCTCAGGTAAAGAAAACAACAATTTAGATGAAATACACACATAAGACATCACTAGGATTATTTTACATTCAATTTCTGCCAATAGATCCCTTTCAGCTTTTAGCTGTAACAAACAAAAACAAAACAGAAAATACATGCAGTACAATCACACATTTAAACAACTTAGTGCAAAATACAATGGAGAGCTTGGTTTAAAGCTATATAACAATAATAATAATTTAAAAAAGCAATAGACAAAAAGTCTAGTTAAAAGCCATTTTGAAATCTTTTGAATGAGGACACTGAGGTGCCTTGCGTGACCCACAGAGGGAGTTTGTTGTTTAATATGTTAAACACATTTTTATTTAATCATCAGTATCTATGACATGAGCAGTGCATTCTGTAAATATTGAGTATAACACCTTTCCATTGTTGTCACTCTTTCTTCACCTGTATTTCGTATTCATAGTGAAGCTGTGTGGCCTGGGTAATGATCATGTTGAGGAGACGGTGAACCGGAAGTGCTTCTCTCCCCAGTCTGACCTCGTCACTAATGCTGACATAGTTTTAGACTCGGGCTGGTGTGATGCGCTCACAGGCTCATTTCTAATCAGGAAACCACAGTTTATCTGTCCTATTTCTGCGGTCGCATCAGCAGGGTAACGTCGACATGAGCACCATGTTTGCAGATACTATCCTGATCGTGTTCATCTCGGTGTGTACGGCGCTGTTAGCCGAAGGTAAGTGAAATCCTGCTGACAGGTCGACAAGCTGTTCAACAAACTCACTGCTGAATCACAGCTCTGCTCCATTCTTCATTCGCATGGCGATACAACACTGTCAGTGTTATCAACAAATATATTCATTATTTTTCATTTGGTCCATTATCAGAC
This sequence comes from Hippoglossus stenolepis, assembly GCF_022539355.2. Lineage (NCBI taxonomy): Eukaryota > Metazoa > Chordata > Actinopteri > Pleuronectiformes > Pleuronectidae > Hippoglossus > Hippoglossus stenolepis. The sequence goes on along the minus strand of NC_061496.1, from coordinate 25,016,629 downwards.
GCTAGTTGCCAAGCTAGCTAGCGAATTTAGCCAACCAAGCTAATGCTCAAGTCAAACGGAACCAGCAATCCAACTTCCGCTAAACTTTTCACAATAATCTTTAGCAAGAAGTTCGTTGTAACGTTATATACAGAAGGGAATAGAAATAAAAATGATTATTAAACTAAATATTACCACCTCTACACATATCCATTTTATTAGATTTTCCAAAATAGGACTTGTTACATTTTTGTACATTTTAAATTAATCCGGCCAATGGCAAATACTTAAATGAAATTCTATCTATCTATTGGGGTGTTTGTGTTGCACAAAGATAGTGTTTGTTATTTCTATAAAGTTATAAACAACAATATATATATATATGGTGAATTTGTGTAATCTGGGACATTTTTTGCAATTTTGACTGTTCTATCTTTGACTGTCTGTTTTACACATTAGATAAACATATTATGCAGAACAGACTCTTCTGTGCTTTTTGGATCATCTCTGTCCTAGAGAGCAAACTGATGATGTGCTAGTTATCAGTTTAAACAGGCAGGGACTGTATTTACCATTAACTCTTGTCTGATAACTGCACATCATATGCTACATATCTTATCTTTTTTTTTTTTTTAAATTAGGAAGTCTTCAGAAAGAACTTAAATGACTGTCCCCGTCCCATATTACCCAAAGCATGCTGTCCCACATTATGAATCATGCTTGACAAAGTGCCCTGCCCCTTTATGTGACATAGACACCATGAAGTCATTTGATTTCAGTCACATGATATCCATGCTAACTAATAGTAAAAGTCCTGTTGACTAGATTTAGTTAGAAAAGTAAATAAACAGGCTGGAGCTTAGGTGTCCCACCAAAACTCATTGTCCCAGATTACCTGAATTCACCCTAAAAACAATAATGTATAGATTTGAATACATTTGATGATATATTATATTCTCTGGGAAATCAGAAAAACTGGCTTCTTGATTAAATAATAAAAGTATATTCATATCTTATTTGATTTTAATGGGATTGTAATACTAATTCAGTAAATAAACTAATCTGACAAATTTTGTGACAGGAACAAAAAATTCACAGTTGACAAATTTAAGTCATCTCTCAGTGTGTATCACCTGACCCCGTGTCACACCCTAGTGTCAGAGGTCCATTAGGAGTTGTGCCATTTTAACTAACAGACCTCTTCTGATTCTTTCTGCAGGAATTACATGGGTTTTAGTTTATCGCACTGAAAAGTACAAGAGGCTAAAGGCTGAAGTGGAAAAACAAAGCAAAAAACGTAAGTGAGACATAATGAGTGTGAGCATCATGCTATTGGGATTTTAGTGTTTATTGTTTTCTGTGTTACCTGTTTCATGGTAGTTGAGAAGAAAAAGGAAACCATCACAGAATCTGCAGGACGTCAACAGAAGAAGAAGATTGGTAAGAACCCAGTGAAGGCATTGTAAAAACAATTTTTTAGAAGATGCAGATAAAGTGAAGAGGAAGACCTAAACATTTTATGAACAAAGTGACTGTGTTACCTCTGACCTTTTGCTTCTGAACATTTTACAGAGAGACAAGAAGAGAAACTGAAGAACAACAACAGAGACCTTTCCATGGTGAGTCAAATATACTGCTCAAAAAAATTAAGGTAACACTTAATCGTCACAGTATAACACCAAGTCAATTAAACTTCAGGGACATCAATCTGTCCATTTAGGAAGCACAAGTGATTGTGAATCAGTTTCACCTGCTTTGGTGCACATGAAAGTGACAACAGGTGCAATGGAGAAGCAAAAGCAAGACAACTTCCATTAAGGGAATGGTTTTGGTGGTGGCCACAGACAGCTGCTCTCTCCTTCTGCATCCTGAATGACTCCTCTCTAGTGTTGACTTCTGCTAGTGTCCTTGTCACTACTGGGCATTTCTGAGGCTGTACCTGCAGCCCAATCAGGCTGCACAGGTGGGTCCAGTTCTCCAGGATGACACACCCATACGTGGTCACAAGAAGGTTTTGCTGTGTCTCCCAGAATGTCTCAAGAGCATGGAGGAGATACTGCAGGAGACCGGCCGTTACACAAGGAGAGAGCTGGATGGTGGCCGTAGAAGGGCATCAACCCAGCAGCAGGTATCTGCTCCTTTGTGTGAGGAGGAACAGGAGGAGCACTGCCAGAGCCTACAAATGACCTCCAGCAGTTTACGAGGTATGTTTCTGACGAAATGTCAGAAATAGACTCATGAGGACGGCATGAAGGGCGACGCCCTAGTGGGACTCAGCCACAGCCCAGAACCATGCAGCTCGATTGGCATTCACTGTGAGAACACCAGAATTGGTGGTCCACCACTGGCCTGCCTTCACAGATGGAGAGCACGCTCACATTTTGAGTACATGACAGACGTGAAAGAGTCTGGAGAAGCTGTGGTGAACACTGCTGCTTGTAACATCAATCAGCATGACGTGTTTGGCGGTGGGTCAGTTATAGTCTGGGGAGGCATATCCTTGGAGGGTCGCACAGGCTGTGGCTCAGGGGTTAGAGTGGTCCTCTAATCAGAAGGTCTTGACGGTGCGACCCCAGTCTTCCCCATTCCGAATGCCGAAGTGTCCTTAGGCAAGATACTTTTCACAGAGATAAGTGCTGCACATAGATGCACTGTATGAATGTGTGTGTGTGTGTGTGTGTGAATGTATGTAAAACTGTTCTGTAAAGTGCTCTAAATGGTCATCAACACTAGAAAAGCACTATATATATATTTATATATACAGACCATTTACCTGGAGTGCATACAGGCACGGGGGGGCCATACACAGTACTGGGTCACATTATGAAATTCACGCAAGTTAGATCAGCCTGTGATTTCACATTTTTAATTTGATTTTCAGTGTGGTTTTGAATCCGGTCTTTCATGGGTTGATGGTTTCTATTGACTGTTGTCACATCATTTTGTTCTCAACAAATTATACAATTTACATGACTAAAGATCTTCCACTTGTATAATTTGTTAATCAAGATCTGATGTGTGTCTGAAGTGTTTCCTTAATTTTCTGGTATGTAAGGGTTAAACAATCTCTTTTCTTTTGCTTAATTTATATGTTTAATCTTTGTTTGTTTGTATGTAGGTACGCATGAAGTCCATGTTCGCCATCGGCTTCTGCTTTACGGCTTTGATGGGCATGTTCAACTCCATGTAAGTCCAACACACACTTACATCAGGTCAATGTATTATCATTGTAGAATGGCGAAGGATCTGTTTGAAAATATGTGTGTGATAAATCCCACAAGGTGCTGTTTGGTTCAGAGGTGATACAAATTGATGCAATGTTAAAAAACTGCACCTACGCATCGCGGCACATTGGCCTTCAGAGTGACACACCTTTTTTTTTTTACAATCTTTTCCAGGCATTAGCCTCTCCAGGAATGCCTTGGTTTATTTCTTGTTTGCATCATGATACAGAGGAAACCGCTTATAGTGATAACGTTTGTCACGGGCCAAATTGTTCACTATAACTGGTTGATAACTATAACCACATTGAGTAGCTTCTGTATGAAAGTCCCGGAGCTTGAGGGAAAGGTAACAGTGTTTTTTAAGATGAGGACGATATTACATTGCTCACTGACTCCTCTGCTCACTTTTCTCTCTCTGTCTCTCACTTGCGTTGACTTGCAAACACACACACTCACTGACACCAACTAAGCAGACATCTCTGACCCGCTACAGTTTAAACGTAAATTAGTTTGAAATGGATCACCACATAATGATCGATTACTATTCTTAAATCAGTAAAAAAAATGTCTTCATAGCTGCGCATTCATTCATTAAATCAGCCCATCCTGACTCTGCTCCCTCTCTTTCTCTCTCTCTCTCTCTCCCGCTGACACACACTCACACACCAACACAGGCACTCACACTGAAATAATTGACTTAATATTAACTTAAACATATTGACTTAAACACCTTAATATTGACAATCTACTTCTTTGCTTTTTTTCAGCTTTGATGGAAGAGTAGTGGCCAAACTGCCATTCGTGCCGCTGTCTTACATCCAGGGTCTGTCACATCGTAACCTCCTGGGCGAGGATTTCACGGACTGCTCCTTTATCTTCCTCTACATCCTCTGCACCATGTCCATCAGACAGGTAACGTCTATGTTTTAAAATTAAAGAGATAGTTCACCCAAAATATTTAAATTCACTCATTATCTACTCGCAACTATGCCAATGGAGGGATGGGTCCACAAAACACTTTTGGAGTTCCAGGGGTAAACAGCGTTGCAGCCAAATCTAATACAAATTAAGTAAATGGCAACCACTTCTTCAAACTGAAAAAAACTATAGAACCAAATTAATAAAATCACTCCATACGGCTCCTGTGGTGTCGTACAAGTGTCCATAAGCCCCGACATTCAAATTTGTCTCGAAACGGCGTCATTTACACCGTGTTTTTAGCATAAATGACTGCAGTTCGCGCGAAACCTGCAAGTTCTCGTAAGAACTATGTTTACTGTATGTCCCTGGGCAGTTGTGTTTTTTTGTGTTTCATTAGTGTGGCTATTGATTATCGATGAAGCACTTATCTTAATAAATATTCAGTACTTTTATATTGATTACCCTCACTAATGACAAGCATAAGAAAACAAATATCACTGTATTTATAATTGAAATTGTCTTAAACTCAAGATAAGAATAATCACCCCTTGTCTAGGCTTTGTTTTGAATGTATCTGGTCACCTGCAGTGATTTTCATGCCTGATTAACCTTTATGTCACAAACGTTTGGCTGGAAACCTAATACCTTTTCGTGTTGCCGTCTTTTACCCAGAACATTCAGAAGATGCTCGGTCTTGCGCCCTCTAGAGCTGCAACAAAACAGGCCGGTGGTTTCCTGGGACCTCCTCCTCAAGCAGCAAAGTTTTCTTAATCCTCAGAAAGGTTCTGTTCTGCTCCCGCACTGCAACTGTGTGTCGTCACAGCTCCCTCATCTGAGCACACGCGGAACTGCTCAGGCTGGATCAAACGTATTATCTGTTGCAGCTACTGTGATCACTGTCTTCTGTTTGAGTTTTCATTCATTTTGTTGTTTATTTAACTTGAAGATTGTCTCACCTAGAAATTAGAGGAAGAAAAGTTGTTCTTAACGACACTAATTACCAAATTCTAAAAATGTCTATCTTGTATTCAGCACATGCCCGTCAACATTTTTGGGGGGATTTTAATTATTAATTGGCATAGTAACATCTGATCCATCCAGTATTATTATATGTAATTGTTAATAAATTTTTATGATTCAATTTTAGTTGTGCTTTTAATTTGTTTATGAATTTCTATCTGAGATATACATGTTTCATATGAAAGCTGAATTTCTGTGTTCTCTGTAATAATCAAGTGTTGTGTAATTGCTATTGTCCTTATTAATGTGCAGCTGATTTAAGCCCATTTGTTCTCAAACTTTTTCTTGCATGCCTCCCTTTTAGAGACCACAAATAGTTTTTTAGCAATCATTAACACTGATTATACCCCGATTAAACAATTCTTTATTTTCTACTGTATAAGCCTTTCCCCAGTACATGTGGGGACATGTGTACCTGTCATGTTTTTTTTAAGATTAACTCTGTTTCTGTTCTATTCATGTGCCAACACCCACAGGACAGAATATTATTTTTATTATCGGGTGTTTGACCTAAATTGGAGCCAGCCAATAGCGGGCGATCCAGATGTTTTGTCCTCATATTTTGGGGCGGTGTAGTGCTGTCAATAGTTATATCCAATCACAATATCAAACCTGAGTTCATCTAGTGCAGAGAGGACCTCAAGTGGCCTTTCTGCAGCCTCCCTGAGAATCCACATGAGGTGAAGAGTGACACTCCCCCCCCCTAACACACTTGATGGGACAAGTTCTAAGTAAAGAAGTCACAGAATGTACCACTGGCTGGATTCACTAATCACAGTACAATGTGTTCAGAAAATGTGTGTGAAAAGCTTCTCAGACATCAAGAGGAGTGGAAT